>NW_022436941.1:4590969-4603138 GCF_009761245.1 Sapajus apella
AAAAAAAAAAAAAAAAAAAAAGAATGGTATAATGAACCCTCAAATACACATCATCTAGTCTTAGCAATTATCCACTCATGGGCTAGATCTATCTCCTTTCATTCATCTGCTTCCCTCTGGGTTATTTATTTGGTATTATTTTATTTATTTATTTATTTTTTTGAGATGAAGTCTCGCTCTGTTGCCCCAGCTGAAGTGTAGTGGCACTGTCTCAGCTCACTGCAACCTCTGCCTCCCAGGTTCAAGCAATTCTCCTGCCTCAGCCTCCCAAGTAACTGGGACTGCAGGCATGCACCACCATGCCTGGCTAATTTTTATATGATGATTACAGATAGGGTTTCACCATGTTGGCCAGGTTTGCCTTGAACTCCTGACCTCAAGTGATCTGCCCACCTCGCCTCGTGGGTTATTCTAAAGCAAAGCCCGGCCATCATATCATTTCATGAGAAATATTTCAGCAAGTGTCTCTTTAAAAATATTTTAAACATAATCATGATACCATTATTACACACTAAAAAATGAACAACAGGCCAGGCGCGGTGGCTCACACCTGTAATCCTAGCATTTTGGGAGGCTGAGGTGGATGGAACACTTGAGGTCAGGAATTCAAGACTAGCCTGGCCACCATGGTGAAACCCCATGTCCACTAAAAATACAAAAATCAGCCTGGCATGGTAGCACATGCCTGTAGTCCCAGCTACTTGGCATGCTGAGGCAGGAGAATGGCTTGCACTACAGCCAGGAGACAGAGGTTGCAGTGAGCAGAGATTCGTACCATTGCACTCCAACCTGAAAGAAAAAGAACAAAACTCAAAAAAAAAAAAAAAAAAAAATTTCTTAAAAACATTATTCAGTGTTCAAATTTTTATATTTGGCTCATGTTTTCAGTGTTTGTTCAAATGTTAACAAAATGAATTAAACACGTTGCATTGGGTTAATATGGTTCCTAAATTTCTTTTATTATTATGATTATTATACTTTTAAGTTCTGGGATACATGCGCAGAATGTGCAGGTTTGTTACATAGGTGTACATGTGCCATGGTGGTTTGCTGCACCCATCAACCCGTCATCTACATTAGGTATTTTTCCTAATGCTATTCCTTCCCTAGCCCTTTACCCCGCAATAGGCCCAGGTGTATGATGTTCCCCTCCCTGTGTTCATGTGTTCTCATTTTTCAACTTCCACTTAAGAGTGAGAACATGCAGTGTTTGTTTTGCTCTTCCTGTGTTAGTTTGCTGAGAATGATGGCTTCCAGCTTCAACCATGTCCCTGCAAAGGACATGAACTCATCCTTTTTTATGGCTGCATACTCTTCCATGGTGTATATGTGCCACATTTTCTTTATCCACTCTATCATTGATGGGCATTTGGGTTGGTTCCAAGTCTTTTCTATTGTGAGCAGTTCTGCAAAAAACATACATGTGCATGTGTCTTTATAGTAGAATGATTTATAATCCTTTGGGTATATGCCCAATAATAGGATTGCTGGGTCAAATGGAATTTCTGGTTCTAACTCCTTGAGGAATTGCCACAGTATCTTCCACAATGGTTGAACTAATTTACACTCCCACCAACAGCAAAAAAGCGTTCCTATTTCTCCACACCCTCAGCATCTGTTGTTTCCTGACTTTTTAATGATCGCCATTCTAACTAATGTGAGATGGTATCTCAATGTTGTTTTGATTTGCATTTCTCTAATGACCAGTGAAGATGAGCATTTTTTCATGTGTTTTTTGGCTGCATAAATACCCTCTTTTGAGAAGTATCTGTTCATATCCTTCACCCACTTTTTGATGGGGTTGTTTTTTTCTTGTAAATTTAAGTTCCTTGTAGATTCTGGATATTAGCCCTTTGTCAGATGGATAGATTACAAAATTTTTCTCCCATTCTGCAGGTTGCCTGTTCACTCTGATGATAGTAACTTTTGCTGTGCAGAGCTCTTTAGCTTAATTAGATCCCATTTGTCTATCTGGCCTTTTGTTATCATTGCTTTTGGTGTTTTACTCATGAAGTCCTTGCCTGTACCTATGTCCTAAATGGTATTGCCTAGGTTTTCTCCTAGGTTTAGCTCTTATGTTTAAGACTTTAATCCATCTTGGTTTAATTTTTGTATAAGGTGTAAGGAAAGGGTCCAGTTTCAGTATTCTGCATATGGCTAGCCAGTTTTCCCAGCACCATTTATTAAATAGAGAATCCTTTCCCTATTGCTTGTTTTTGTCAGGTTTGTCAAAGATCAGATAATTGTAGATATGTGGTGTTATTTCTGAGGCCTCTGTTCTGTTCCATTGGTCTATATATGATTTTGACCAGTACCATGCTGTTTTGGTTACTGTAGCCTTGTAGTATAGTTTGAAGTCAAATAGTGTGATGCCTCCAGCTTTGTTCTTTTTGCTTAGGATTGTCTTGGCTATACGGGCTCTTTTTTGATTTCATGTGAAATTTAAAGTAGCTTTTTCTAATTCTGTGAAAAAAATTCGATGGTAGCTTGATGGGAATAGCACTGAATCTATAAATTACTTTGGGCAGTATGACCATTTTCATGATATTGATTCTTTCTATCCATGAGCATGGAATGTTTTTCCATTTGTTTTTGTCCTCTCTTATTTCCTTGAGCAGTGGTTTGTAGTTCTCCTTGAAGAGGTCCTTCACATCCCTTGTAAGTTGTATTCCTAGGTATTTTAGTCTCTTTGTAGTAATTGTGAATGGGAGTTCACTCATGATTTGGCTTTCTATTTATTGGTGTTTAAGAATGCTTGTGATTTTTGCACATTGATTTTGTATCCTGAGACTTCGCTAAAGTTGCTTATCAGCTTTTTTAATTCTACACATCCCTCCTTCTCCCCTAACCATATATACATTAAAAAAACAAAGTCACTTGTCCTTTTGAATTTTCCAAATTCTGGATATTACTGGTTGCATTTTTATAGTGATAACACATTTCTCTCTAGCTCATATTTCTTTTTCTTGTTCTTTTTTTTTTTTTTAGACAGAGTCTCACTCTGTCACCCAGGCTGGAGTACAGTGGCATGATCTTGGATCACTGAAACCTCCACCTTCCAGGTTCAAGTGGTCCTCCCACCTGACCCATCCAAGTAGGTGGGATTACAGGCAGCACCATCATACCTGGCTAATTTTTGTATTGTTAGTAGAAACAGGGTTTCACCATGTTGGCCAGCCTAGTCTCAAACTCCTGGACTCAAGTGATCCACCCACCTACGCCTCTCAAAGTACTGATATTACAAGCACGAGCCATCACGCCCAGCCTCCCCTGTACTTTCTGTAAACTAATAGTTAGAACTAAAGGCTTGACAGTTTCAGGCTAAATTTTTTTTGGCAAGAATACTCCATAGGCAGTACTAAGTACTTGATTTTTGGCTTGGTTTGGATTTTTTTAAGCGTATAATTCAATGGCTTTTAATATATTCACACAGTTGAGCATTCATCACCATAGTCAATTTTAAACATTTTCTTTACTTGAAAAAGAAATCCCACACTTCTTAGCCATCACCTCTCAAACTACCATTTCTTCTAACCCCAGCCCTAGGAAACCACTAAGTTAATTTCTTTCTTTATAGATTTGCCTATTCTGGACATTTTCTTTAAGTGGAAGCACACAGTATTCGAATATTTGGATATTTGTGGCTGGTTTCTTTCACTGAACATGTTTTTAGGTTTATCCACATCATGGTATGTTTTCGTACTCATTCCTTTTTAGGGCAAATAACATTCTATTGTATGACTATAACACATTTTGTTTATCCACTCATCAATGAATGTTTGGGTTGTTTTTACTTTTTGACTATTATGAATAATGCTGCTATGAACATTTGTGACATATGCTTTCATCTGATTATACATCTAGAGGTGGAACTGTTAGATCATATAGTAACTCTGTGTTTAAGTAACTGCCAATAATTTTCAAAAGTGATTGCACCATTTTACCTTCCCAGGCTTGGTGTATGAAGGTTCCAATTTCCCCATGTCTTCACCAACCCTTGTTTTTATTAGCAGGCTTTTTATTACACCCATCCATCCTATCGTGGTTTTGATAGGCATTTTCCTCATAGCTAATAACAGCATCTGTTTGTTGTACATGTGTTCTTTGGAGAACTGTCTTTTTATATCCTTTCCCCATTTTATCATCAGGTTATTTGTCTTCTTATTATTCAGTTGTAAGGGTTCTTTACATATTCTAGATTCAAATTCCTTATCAGATATATAACTTGCAAATTTTTCTTTCATTCTGCAGTTTGCCTTTTCACTTTCTAGATGATGTCTTTTGAAGCACAAAAGTTTCTCATTATAATGATGTCCAGTCATCACATCTACTTTTTCCTTTGTTGCTTGTGTTTTTGTTGTCATATCTAAAAACCATTGCCTAATCCAAATTCATAAAGACTTACCACTGCATTTTTTTCTAAGCGCTTACAATTTTTGCTCTTATGTTTAGATTTTATGATCCAGCTGGAGTTAATTTCTGTATATTTTGTGAGGTAGGGATCCAGATTCATTCTTCTACATGTACATATGAAGTTGTTCTCGCATCATTTACTGAAAAAGACTTTTTTCCCATTTTGTTATATTTACATTCATGTTAAAAATTAAGTACTTCTTATAGCAACACATCAGGAAGCACATAATGCCTAGTTTCCTCTCTTTTTGTATTAATTGATTCAAGTGTCAGCCTGCTCCATTCGTTATATGGTTCCCCATTAGTCTTCCACCTGGTGGTTTGAACATTATTTCATTAGGGGTTGCAAAATAGTGGTGTTCCAAATGTGTCACTCTTGAATTTTTTTATACCACAATTCTTCTATAATATTGAGTTATGTGTAAGATGCAGCACTGTGAGCTTTATCTCACTATTGATCTTCACACCTGCACATCATAATCCCTCAGCATATATTGGGGAGTCCAAAGCTCATGTTCTTAACCTAACTCTCTCTCTTTCTCTCTCATTTGTTCCTGGGCATTCCCCTAGCTCAAAGATAAGATTCATTTCTTATCACCTTCCCACATGGCATGTTTGCCATCACTGAACAGCTATCCCTTCTTCCACTGGCCACTGCCAGCTGGGCTAATCTTACTGCCTGCCTGTGCAGTCTCCTTGTTTACATTCTTACCACTGCCCTAGGCTGGCCCCCAGCCTGAGCCTCGTTGGCCTATGTGTTCCCTCCCTTGCCTTCCTGAGGTCTGGCTCCCACACTTGAGCCAAGATCAGGAGAAAGAAGCCCGAGTTTGTTCAGCCTGGAGAAGAAAAGATTGATGTAGGGTTGAATGATGACTTTATTTTTCCAAACTTGTGTTTATATACTAGTCTTATTTTCCTGTGCTCTGAAGAGAAAAGGAACGTAAATCAAAACATGAAGGATTTGGGGAAGTACAATGAGAAATCTCTCCTATCGCATAGACTGCTGGAAACTAAATACTACCAATGCTGAAATGGAATCTATGGATTCTGTTGTTGTTACTGTGTTTGTTTTTTTGTTTTTTTCTATAGAGGAGGGTAGGTTAGTACAAACAAAAAGGTTTTGAGTCAGGCAAAGCTTCTTGTCATGGCTTTGCCATCTAATAACTAAATGACATTGAAATTAAGACTCTAACCACATTAAGCCTCAGTGTCCTCATCGGCAAACTGGGATAGGTCCTTCTATGCAGGGTCTTGGTAACATAGCAATAACTCAAGCTGCAGCCACTGCTATTACCTTCCCCTTCTTTCCTCCAAGGAGAGCTTTTAGAATCTGTCATTTGTGTGGCTGGGGAGAACCCCTGACCTAAGGCAGGGAATAAGCCAAATGTTTTTAAATCTAAATGATCATTCCAATCTGAATGTTTTAAGGTGTACTTTTCACAATGACTAACCGATATGGAGGAAGGGGTGATCTTGCCTCTTATATGTAAAACACTGGCAGGAAAAGGTACTTCCTTAACAGAGTGAAGGTCTTCCCCCAAAAATTAAAGAAACACATGAATTGCACTTTAAAATATAACTAAGAGTCTCTATAATATGTAACTGAATGCCACATGTTTGAACCACATAGTCCCAGGTGGCAGTAACCATTATTTGCACCAGAAAGGTGATAGATACATCAGCAGTGAGGACTCAAAGAATGTGATCCTAGTGCTCCCACAGTTAACTGTGTAGCCCTGTACAAGAGATTTGGCCTGTCCAAGTCCCAGTTTTCTCACTGGAATGACAAAATTGACTTGGCAGACTATTATGTGCCTTAATTGGCTAACAGCACACTCTGAAGAGAGATAACACTGGGAAAGAGCTGTTTCTATTATTTAATGAATCATGATTATTGTTGCGATTCCTCCTGTCTTCTGCTCAAGCACACATTGACGCAAGAGACCTGTTTTCTTTCTGGCAGGTGCAAAGTTTTGTCAGCCCCCGCATGTATTGGGTAGAGCTATTCTCTGAGGCAAAGAGCTTCTCAGCACAGGCAGCACAGTAAGGAAATAAAAATATGGGATTTGGGGTCAGCCAGGTCTATGGAACTCACACTGCTTCTTACCAAACAGTATAGCCTTACACAAGATACTTACTCTTTCTGAGCCTCAGTTTTTATATCTGTAAAATGAAACCGATGGTGGTAGTTTTCATAAGATGGCTGTGAGGATAAAATGAGGCAATGCATATACACGAGATAAAGACCAGAGTTTGGCCGTGGTAAATGGCTCCATAAATGTTCATTCTGTTATTATTATCATGGGGTCAAGCCAGGAAGCCAAAACCATCTCCCATCCCCACTGCCCCAGAGCCAGCCTGTACAAACAGGCCCTACTGAGAATGAGACTGATCAGCCACACGCTTCAGAGCGATGATCTGTTGGAGCCTGCTTTGAAGTGCAGAGGCTTCCAAAAGCCCCTTTGCTTCCTTGATAAGCAAAGACAATTCCAGAAACAGGGAAGGAGTGTGACTTTTGGCTTATACCTAGGTGGCCCCCTGGGGCAATTGCACTTGCTTTGTTCAGAACCTCAGCTGAAATTCCATGTGAACCCATGTGAGAGAACCAAAAAATGAATGCAAGAGAAAAGGACTTTGGATTTAAAAAAAAAAAAAAGACCAAGATAGAGACTGAGGCAGAGCCAGCCATCTGTCCATTTCCTATGTGCACCTTTCAGTTTTTTCTGTGAACCCCATCCTCACCTGGCAAGTGTCCAGAGCCCACTGTGAATCTTAGTTGCCAGAGCCCCTCACAGCCTGTCAGTGAACCAGTCAACAGAGTTGTTGACTGAGCTGGGCATAGGTGATACAGTGAACAAGACAGACATGGTCGCTACAGTTATGGAAACTCCAAGCTACTAGGGAAGACAAAAACTAAACAAATTATTAAAATACTTGATTACAAGGCATTAAATGTGCAAAGTGCTGTGAGGTTCAATGATGGGGATGAAGGAAGTATGTAATGGAGGGCCACCTAGTCTAGGAAGTCAGAGAAGCCTGCCTGGAAGACATGATCTGCAGGTGAAAACCTGGAGGCTGACAGCCGTCAGCCAGGTGGAAAAAGGAAGCGAGCTGAGGTTCTGCGTGCACCTCTCCTTGGCACTGCAGCCCAGTTGCCTTTCTACTGAGGCCACTCCAGAAAGTGCCAGTACCCCTGGGGCACGGTGACTCCTGCAGCACTCGGATCCTCAGCCCTGCCCAAACTCCCCGAGGTCCTCTGGGGAAAAACCTTTCTGGTTTCTGGTGACTAAAGCAGGTTTGATAATTAACATTGCTTGCTTCCTTGATTCAGCATTTCTCCAGCAAGAGGTTAAACCTTACATCATAGTTTTGCCCAATTAATCCTAGCAGGTGAGCCACTGAGAAGACCCAACCCTGCCCGGGTGAAAAAGGGAGCGACCCAGCCTGCACCTCAGACATTTTAACATAGACGCTATAGCTCTGGGAGCTGGGAGCAGGGGACACTGATGTCCAAGGCCACTGGAGCCTGCAACAGAGACACACACACACACACATACACACACACACACACACAGAGAGAATTCAACAAGAGAAGCAAAATAAAACTCAAGGGCAAAAGAAAAGGAAAAGCAGTATAACAGGGCAGCATTCTGGGGACAAGGAAGGTAATATAGACACGTGGGCACAGACAGACCTTGATGGTGCAATGGCCTCGGCTGAGTGACTCAACCTTATAAGACCTCAGTTTCACCATCTCAAATGGGAAAACTAATAGCATCTTCCACACAGACCTGTTAGAGGATGAATGAGACATTCTCATGCAGAAGGTTTTCTCAGCCTCAGAACTACTGGCATTTTGAGCGAGAAAACTGTTGTGGCGGCTACCCTGTGCATTGCAGGGTTTTTAGCAGCATCCCTGGCCCCTACCCACTGATGCCTGTATGACCCACCACCCACCCACGTGTGGCAACAACAGACATTACCAAATGTCCCTGGTCTCCTGCATTATCTTGAGATGCTCATAACTCTGGTGGGGAGGGGGAGGCACCACTCATCTTATTACCCATTTCTGAAACCCATTTTCCCCAGACTTCTCCATTTAGTGATTATTCATTTGGATACACTTTCCTACCATTTCACCTCTAAAATTAGCAAGTACAAGAACCATCAGAATTATCATTACACTAGCCAGTGCTTCATTTGTTCTAATTGCTCGAAGGGTGAAAAGATG
This sequence comes from Sapajus apella, assembly GCF_009761245.1. Lineage (NCBI taxonomy): Eukaryota > Metazoa > Chordata > Mammalia > Primates > Cebidae > Sapajus > Sapajus apella. The sequence goes on from NW_022436941.1 coordinate 4,599,614, forward strand.
ATCACGTGGTTGCTCTAATCTGGGTCAAAGTTGCCTCCCACTGACAACAGCTGATGTGCGGGACATAGCCCAGGGTCTGGCTCACAGTAAATGCAGAATAAAGGGCAGCTAAGTCAAGGGCTGTGTGAAGAAGATGCCCTTCCTGAGTAGCCCCAGCAGACCACTCTTCCCAAACACATGGGAGAATAGAAGGGCTTTGGGGATCCCTGACACTTTCCACAGGTAGGACAGGGAGACTTGCCAGTGCCCTGTCCCTGGAAATGTGCCAAAACAAACTAATGCACTCCTGAATGGAGAGGCTGAAAGGATCCGTGCATTGAGTGGATTTTTGGAAAAACAAATTGTGCAGAGAAACATACCCCCCCACAACAATAAAGGCACAATAAATACGTAATTCAGGCCCACTTTTCATTCCTGCTCAGCTCCAAGAAAAAAGGAACTCATTTTGTGACAGACCCTGTGCCATAGTCTTACATCCTCTGTGAGTATTGTTAATAGTTGTTACTTATGTCCATTTTAGATGGAGGAACTGAGACACAGACAGGCTAAGCAACAAGTTCAGTTGCTCAGCGAGTATGTTTCAGAGTTTTTGTCAGAACCCAGGTCCGGCTGTCTTCCAAGCCCAGGCTCTTTCCCTGCCTGAGCAGTGGGAGTAGTGGGCATCTCACATGGTAACTTAGTTGTCCTCAGAGGTGATGGAGGAGAGATTCTGGGACAGCAGCCAGACTCAGTGGGAAGTAATAAAGGGACTGATTAGCCATGACTGTCTTGGACCCAGGAATAGGAAATGGGCACATGTGTCATGTGTTTGCCATCCCCACACAGGCCCATCATTTAAGACTCGGTGATTCCATATAATTCTATTGGGCACTCCCTGGGGGCTATGCTGGGCCCAGGGTACATCTGGGTTTGTTCAGCAAACAACTTCCTGTGCTATTTGCTTTCTCTGTGCGTAAACTGAATATCAGGCCTTCTTCCTAAGGGAGAGTTTCTACAGAGGACACAAAAGGGGCATGTTCTTCGATTGTTTTCATGGAAAAACAAGATATGGGCCCCTATCACAACCCTCTCTGAATGCCTCAGGAATTTCATTTTTGATAAATGACAGTGTGTTAAGAAAAAAAAATAAAGAAAAAGAGAAAATTCCAAGAAAACTGACCATTTTCTTTCATAAAAAAAAAAAATTATAGTATCTCAAAGCATGAGCTTTGGGATGTGTAATATCCATTCTTCTCCCTCTCTTCCCATCCCAAAACAATCATGCCCTGGTGGAAAATTGCACAACTAGATGCATAATAAAAACTGCTTACATGTGCAAACAATATTGCAAGCACCAGTTTGTCTGTTTCCAATCCAAGACACTTCAGCTAGGGAAGCCCTGCTTTCTCACGCTGAGTATAGGGCACCTCTGAGGACAAAAAGGGCAGAGCCAGAAATGAGAACAAATCGTTTCTACTCTCTCAGCTGCTCAAGCTGCCTGCCCTGCTGCCTTTGACTTGACCTGAGCCAATACTGATGAGAGAAGTCTTGCTGCTTCCTTGCTTCTGTTCACAAATATGGTACACCTACCATGTCCCTTCATTCATTGAAGATTTACTGAGGCCCTATTCTTTGCTAGGCCTGGGGAATATACTCACGAGACAAGCCCTAAACAGATTTGAACCGGACACAGTGGAGCACAGAGAGGGTTTACTACTCTAATTGTTTGTCTGCATTAGTTTCAAGGAGGCAGGACACTGATGAGGTCAGAGAATACCTATCCTGTATTTTCAATGTCTGATTCCCTATACCTGGGATTAGGCCTTTGCTGAGTGAGCCCTCATCTGTCTACATCCGTAGAGAAAGCAGTCACCAGGAGAAGGACTAAACCCTAAACTATCTCTGCTATTGACATCTGGAAATTATCCACTGTTCATTCATTTCTTTTTTTTTTTTTTTTTTGAGACGGAGTTTCACTCATGTTACCCAGGCTGGAGTGCAATGGCGCGATCTCGGCTCACCGCAACCTCCGCCTCCTGGGTTCAGGCAATTCTCCTGCCTCAGCCTCCTAAGTAGCTGGGATTACAGGCACGCGCCACCACGCCCAGCTAATGTTTTGTATTTTTAGTAGAGACGGGGTTTCACCATGTTGACCAGGATGGTCTCGATCTCTTGACCTCGTGATCCACCCGCCTCGGCCTCCCAAAGTGCTGGGATTACAGGCTTGAGCCACCGCACCCGGCCCTGTTCATTCATTTCTTTGAGCTAAAACAAAATTAGCAAATTACAGCCTATGGGCCAAATGCACCCACTGCCTATTTTCATATGGCCAGCATGTTAAGAATGGTTTTTACAGATGTAATTTTGAATTTATTGCGGGTAGAGGCAGGGAGTAAAAATCAAAAGAATAAAACTCCATGATGTGAAAATTATATAAAATTCTATTTCCAGTGTCCAAAAATAAAGTTGTTTTTTTTTTTATTTTTTGTTTCTGTTTTAGATATATATTTTATTGCATTTTAGATTCTGGGGTACATGTGAAGAACACGCAGGATTGTTGCATAGGTACATACATGGCAATGTGGCAATGTGGTTTACTGCCTCCATCCCCATCACCTATGTCTGGCATTTCTCCCCATGTTATCTCTCCCCAACTCCCTACAACCCACTGTCCCTCCCTTAGTCCCCCACAACAGACCTCAATGTGTGATGCCCCCCTCCCTGTGTCCATGTGTTCTCATTGTTCAGCACCCACCTATGAGTGAGAACATGCAGTGTTTGATTTTCTGTTCTTGTATCAGTTTGCTGAAAATGATGGTTTCCAGGTTCATTCATGTCCCTACAAAGGACACGAACTCATTTTTTTTTTATGGCTGCATAGTATTCCATGGTGTATAGGCCTTCTCTGAATCTATTGAGATAATCATGTGGTTTTTGTCTTTGGTTCTGTTTATGTGGTGTATTACGTTTATAGACTTGCGTATGTTGAACCAGCCTTGCATCCCCAGGATGAAGCCTACTTAATTGTGATGGATAAGCTTTTTGATCTACTGTTGCAATCAGTTTGCCAGTATTTTATTGAAGATTTTTGCATCTATGATCATCATGGATAGTGGCCTGAAGTTTTCTTTTCTTGTTGAGTCTCTGCCGGGTTTTGGTATCAAGATGATGCTGGTCTAATAAAATGAGATGGGGAGGATTCCTTCTTTTTGGATTATTGGGAATAGTTTCAGAAGGAACGGGACCAGCTCCTCTTTGTATGTCTGGTAGAATTCAGCTGTGACCCCGTCATCTGGACCTGGGTTTTTTCTGGTTGGTAGGCTATTAATTGCTGCCTCAACTTCAGCCCTTGTTATTGGTCTGTTCAGGGTTTCGACTTCTTCCTGGTTGAGGCTTGGGAGGGTGTAAGTGTCCAGGAATTTATTCATTTCTTCCAGGTTTATGTGCATAGAGTTGTTTGTAGTAATCTCTGATGGTGGTTTGTATTTCTGTTGGATCAGTGGTGATATCCCCTTTATCGTTTTTTATTGCATCAATTTGATTCTT
>NW_022436941.1:4603238-4670756 GCF_009761245.1 Sapajus apella
TCAGCCCTTGTTATTGGTCTGTTCAGGGTTTCGACTTCTTCCTGGTTGAGGCTTGGGAGGGTGTAAGTGTCCAGGAATTTATTCATTTCTTCCAGGTTTATGTGCATAGAGTTGTTTGTAGTAATCTCTGATGGTGGTTTGTATTTCTGTGGAATCTGTGGTGATATCCCCTTTATCATTTTTTATTGCATCTATTTGATTATTCTCCCTTTTCTTTTTTATTAATCTGGCTAGTGGTCTATTTTGTTGATCTTTTCAAAAAACCAGCTCCTGGATTTACTGATTTTTTGAAGGATTTTTTGTGTCTCTATCTCCTTCAATTCTGCTCTGATCTTAGCTATTTCTTGTCTTCTGCTAGGTTTTGAGTTTTTTTTATTTTGCTCCTCTAGCTCTTTCAATGTTGATGATAGGGTGTCAATTTTAGATCTTTCCTTGCTTCTCATGTGGGCATTTATTGCTATAAATTTTCCTCTAGACACTGCTTTAAATGTGTCCCAGAGATTCTGGTATGTTGTGTCTTCATTCTTGTTGGTTTTGAAGAACATCTTTAGTTCTGCCTTTATTTCATTGTTTATCTAGTCAACATTCAAGAGCCAGTTGTTCAGTTTCCATGAAGTTGTGCAGCTCTGAGTTAGTTTCTGAGTTCTGAGTTCTAATTTGATTGCACTATGGTCTGAGAGAGTGTTTGTTGTGATATCCGTTTTTTTGAATTTGCTGAGGAGTGATTTACTTCCAATTATGTGGTCAATTTTTCAGTAGGTGTGATGTGGTGCTGAGAAGAATGTATATTCTGTGGATTTGGGGTGGAGAGTTCTGTAAATGTCTATTAGGTTTGCTTGGTCCAGGTCTGAGTTCAAGTCCTGGATATCCTTGTTAATTTTCTGTCTCCTTGATCTGTCTAATATTGACAATGGAGTGTTTAAGTCTCCCATTATTATTGTGTGGGCGTCTAAGTCTCCCTGTAGGTCATTAAGAACTTGCTTTATGTATCTGGGTGCTCCTGTATTGGGTGCGTATATATTTAGGATCATTAGCTCTTCTTGTTGCATTGTTCCTTTTACCATTATGTAATGCCCTTCTTTGTCTCTTTTGATCTTCGTTGGTTTAAAGTCTATTTTATCAGAGATGAGAATTGCAACTGCTGCTTTTCTTTTGCTCTCCATTTGCTTGGTAAATCTTCCTTCACCCCTTTATTTTGAGCCTATGTATATCCTTGCACATGAGATGGGTTTCCTGGATACAGCACTCTGTTGGGTTTTGACTTTTCATCCAATCTGCCAGTCTGTGTCTTTTGATTGAGGCATTTAGCCCATTTACATTTAAGGTTAATATTGTTATGTGTGAATTTGATCCTGCCATTTTGATGCTAGCTGGTTGTTTTGACCATTAATTGATGCAGTTTCTTCATTGTGTCGATGCTCTTTACTATTTGGTACGTTTTTGGAGTGGCTGATATTGGTTGTTTCTTACTATGTTTAGTCTTCTTTCAGGAGTTCTTGTAAAGCAGGCCTTGTGGTGATGAAATCTCTGAGCAATTGCTTGTTCATAAAGGATTTTATTTCTCCTTTGTTTATGAAGCTTAGTTTGGCTGGATATGAAATTCTGGGTTGAAAATTCTTTTCTTTAAGGATGTTGAAGATTGGCCCCCACTCTCTTCTGGCTTGTAGGGTTTCTGCTGAGAGATCTGCTGTGAGTCTGATGGGCTTCCCTTCGTGGGCAACCTGACCTTTCTCTCTTGCTCCCCTTAGCATTTTTTCCTTCATTTCAACCCTGGTGAATCTGATGATTATGTGCCTTGCAGTTGCTCTTCTTGAGGAATATCTTTGTGGTGTTCTCTGTATTTCCTGGACTTGAATGTTGGGGAATATAGCCTGCCTTGCTAGGTTGGGGAAGTTCTCATGGGTAATATCCTGAAGAGTGTTTTCCAGCTTGGATTCATTCTCTTCACCACATTCAGGTACACCTATCAAACATAGATTAGGTCTTTTCACATAATCCCATATTTCTTGGAGACTTTGTTCATTTCTTTTCACTCTTTTTTCTCTAATCTTGCCTTCTCATTTTATTTCATTGAGTTGATCTTCAAGCTCTGATATCCTTTCTTTTGCTTGGGCAATTTGGCTATTGAAACTTGTGTATGCTTCACGAAGTTCTTGTGTTGTGTTTTTCAGCTCAATCAATTCATTTATATTCCTCTCTAAGCTGTTTATTCTCATTAGCATTTTGTCAAACCTTTTTTCAAGGTTCTTAGTTTCTTTTTTTTTTTTTGACATTTTCCAATAAAAATTTTATTTTTCTTTTAAATGTCCAATGGAATCTAAATCCCAGAGCAATTCTGTGTCCAACATTATTCATTTAAAAAAATAGGGGAACAAACTCTAATTAAACAGCTTAGAAATTTACATTATTTCATTCTCTCCAAGAACTTGTATTTCCATTCCACTCCTGTTACAGATTTTATGCTAGTGTAAGGGGTTTTTTTTGAGACCAAGTTTTGCTCTGTTGCCCAGGCTGGATTGCAGTGGTGATCCTGATTCACTGCAACCTTGACCTCTTGGGCTCGGGTGATTCTCCCACCTCAGCCTTCTGAGTAGCTGGAACTACAGGCATGCACCACCATGCTTGACTAATTTTTGTATTTTTTGTAGAGACATGGTTTCACCATATTGCCCAGGCTGGTCTCCCAACTCCTAGTTCTTAGTTTCTTTGCATTGGGTTAGAACATGATCTTTTAGCTCAGAGAAGTTTGTTATTACTCACCTTCTGAAGCCTGTTTCTGTCAATTCATCAGACTCATCCTCCATCCAGCCTTGTTCCCTTGCTGGTGAGGAGTTGTGATCCCTTGGAGGAGTACAGGCATCTGGTTTTGGGTGTTTTCATCCTTTTTGCACTGGTTTCTTCCCATCGCTACCTGTGGTCTTTGTGGTTGGTGACTTTCAGATGGGGTTTCTGAATGAACGTTCCTTTTGTTGCTGATGAAGTAATTTCTTTCTGTTTCTTAGTTTTCCTTCTAACAGTCAGGGCCCCCTGCTGTAGGACTGCTGGAGGTCCACTCCAGACTCTGCTTGCCTGGGGATCACCTGCGGTGGCTGCAGAACAGTAAGGGTTGCTGCCAGTTTCTTCTTCTGTTATCTTTGTCCCAGAAGGATACCTGCCAGATGTCAGCATGAGCTTCCTTTACGAAGTGTCTCTTGGGTTATACGGGGGTCAGGGAGCTGCTTGAGGAGATAGTCTGTCCCTTCTAGGAGCTCAAGTGCTGAGCTGTGAGCTCTGTTGTTCTGTTGAGAGCTGCTGGGCAGGTATGTTTAAGTCTGCTGCAGCAGAACTTATAACCACCTTTTTTCCCCAGGTGCTCTGTCCCAGGAATATGGGACTTTATTTATAAGTTCCTGTCATTCTGCTGCCTTTTTTCAGAGATGCCCTGCCCAGCGAGGAGGTAGCCTAGTCACTGCTTGCCAGCAGAGGCATTGCTGAGCTGCCGTGGGTTCTGCCTAGCTGCTGTGTGAACGTCCTTGCAGTTTTGTTTGTAGAAGTATAGTTAGAACTGCTTCAGTAATGGCAGATTGCCTCGGTAATGGCAGACTGCCTCAGTAATTGTGGGCTGCCTCAGTAATGGTGGATGCCCTTCCCCCAAAAGAGCTGGACTATCCTAGGTCCAGCTGTGCATGCTGTGAAACTCTCAGTCCAGAGCGTTTCAGATTGCTGGTCTTTGTGGGGATGGGACCAGCTGAGCCAGATCACCTGGCTCCCTGTTTCAGCCCCCTTTTTTTCAGTTGAACGGGTGACTCTGTCTCCCAGGCGTTCCAGTCGCCAGTTGAAACGGCACCCGGATTTGTGTGAGTTTTTGTGCAGAGACCCGCTGCGCTGGCTGAAACAGCCATGCTGGAGACTTGTGGCGCCTTTCCACTCAGGAATCTCCTGGTCTGTGGGCAGTAAAAATTCATTTGGAAATGCGGTAATCACTTTCTCTCTGCATTTTTGCTGGAAACTGCAATCCAGAGCTGTTCCTATTTGGCCATCTTGGATCCTCCCAAAAATAAAGTTTTATTGGCACTCAACCAGGCTTACTCTTTACATATTATCTATGGCTGCTTTCACACTACAATGAAACAGTTAGGTGGTAGTGACAGAGACCTTCCACAAAGCCTGAAAGATTTACTTTCCAGCCCTTTAGAGAGTGTGCAGATCCTGGGCTAAAGGATTGCCCTCTTCCTTTAAAATGCAAACACCCTCCTCTACTCTAGCCACTTCTGAGGTCCCTAATGCCTTTGTGAGAATGTGTGTGCCTGGTCACTTTGGGCCCTGTAGGGAAGAAAGAGCACTGAAAATGGAGGACACCATCCCATTTTCACTTCCAAACAATTGACATATGCCTCAGGTGGAATTCTGTCACTTCCTACTTTGTTTTGGAATTTACCTAAGAGCACCTTAATGCCCTCAACTCCTTAAGACAGGGTAACTGATGTCCCCCTGCTCCCTCCAGGGTTAAGCCCAGTTGAGCCTGGCACAGAGAGATGATTGGTAAACGTTTGTTGAATGAATAAGTGATGAAGCAAGTGAAATCCAGTGAACATATACATAGCTATGTGCATGAGCCAATAAACAGAAGAGACTGAATAAATGAATGAATGAATGAATGAATAAGTGATGAAGGAATCTGATGAAAGAAAGATGTGAATGCGTATGTGAGGGAATTGTTATAATAATGAGGAACTTAATAAAGAAATAAGTATGTAAGTGAATGAAGGAGGGAGAGATCAACAGGGTGGGTGAGTGACATGTGAATGCAGGTTGTGGGGTCTCTACAGGCCCATAAGGATATAAAGGGCAGTGATGCCAAGCTCTGCTGTCTCATCATTTCACCTTGCTTGCTCATGTCCTGACAGCCCTGGGGATTTTGAGCTTAACCAATACCCTTCCCCACTGAGGGTGTGTCCGTGCTTTAGTGCTTTAGTGCTTTGATATCTGGGTTCTGTCAGAAGGACAAAATCAACTGCACCCCTACGCTTGAGACCAAGCAGCCACCGTCCAAGACTGCAGCCTCCATATATGGAAAAATACGCCTTTGGCTGGTACATCCCCAGCCCCATCCCTTCCACGTGCACCAGTTATATAAGACCCAACCCAAAGCTAACCACCCTACAATGATGCATGCTCCAGGGGCAAGAAACAAGCAGCATGTTGGGTTTAGGTGAACTTCATAGCCAAGGTCACCCAACCAGGTAGGAAGACATGGAATCAAAAACACCTTATCCAAAGCAGTTCTCCCATCATCTATCTCTGTTTCCTTTATGGTGTATATTTTATTAGTCTGTTTTCTTGGTTTCTGTATCTTATATGCGTATCTTGTTTTACCTGCCTTCTCCCTAGAATATAAGCTCCATGAGGACATGGGAAGTCCAATAAATATTTGTTGAAAATTAGTGAAACATAGTCTGGAAAGCAAGTAAAGCAAACCAACCTCTTGAACCAGCTACCAAGATATGGTACCCTCTCTCAGTGGTGGACTTAGGTCTGACTTTGTGGCCAAGCCCCACGGGTGGTGACCTTCCACATGCCACTTCCCCTCAGGGGATTAAATTGGTGGTCTTGAAGCTCTTACAGCTTCAAGATCTTCAGCTCTTACATACTAGGTTCCTAAAGCCAGAGGAATGGGCTTCAGATTTTTTTAAGATTCATATAGTTAATGTGAACCTGAGTTCCCTGACCACAACTCTTGAAAAAAAATATTGGCTATTACATAGGAGGCAGTGATTTCATCTGGCCAGTGACCGAGGGGCGAGGTGACACTAGGTGTGGCAACTGGAGATGATCCAGATGCTATCACAGCTCTCCTTCAGGCTTTGCCAAGCCTCAGCTCAGGGCCAAAGCCCAGCCTGACATCCTACTGCCTATGCTTTGGGAAAGTTATACAAGCGTGCCCATAAATCACATTTCTGTCTCATAACAGAGAAATGACTGGGAAATCTCTTCTCAGGCGTCTTTGCAGAGTTCCCAGAAATGGAGTAAACTCTTCCTGGCTTAGCCCAGCAAATGAGGGACAGAGACCTAGAGAAGCCCTTCTCTGAGAGTCCCAGCCCTCACAGAGTCCAGCCCTTTAGAACCTTCCAGCCCTTAGAGCCAGCACCACCTGATCCTCCCTCCAAAATGTACACACTGCCTTGTGTGCTGTAGTTAGGGCTGAGAGGAAAGGCTCTGAAGTCAGTCAAGTAGGTTCAAATCCCAGCTCACCTTACTTGCTGGCTCTGTGGCCTTCAGCATGTTACTAAACACATATTTTTTCCTTGACATTCTCAAGGCAAAATGGGAAAAAATGATAATGGTATTTAGCCCCTTGGTTTGTTGTGAGGATTACATGAGATAATAGAGTGTTTAGGAATGTGTGGCCCCTGGCAAGTATTCTGTAAATGTTAGCTCTTGATGTTGGAACTCTGCTTTGTTTTCTTGCCATCTTATCTCAGTGAGATTACACGCTCCTTTAAGTGCAGGGACTATGCTTTCTTTTCAACCTTCTTTGTCTTTCACATTATCTTACCTAGGAGCATTTGTCAATTGGAGGAGACCAGATATTCCCAAATCATGCCTCTCCAGATGTTACAGGAGGTTCCTTAGTGAAAATCTATGAGCACTAGCTCTCAGCCTTTTGGTGGGAAAAATGACACCCATATTTTGTGGGAAAAGGTAGAGGTAGAGAACATCAAGGAAAGGTAAAGAACAAAAGTAACACCCCTCCCCACAAATATGTCACCACTGTTTGTTGTTACAAAAGTCTTATTACCAACAGAAGAGAGAATTGAAAGGATGGTTTCCTCACATCTGTCCCAGATGGTGCAGAAACTGATCTTCCTAAAAGCAGACTCAACAAACATTTATTGAGTGCTTAGGTATTGTTCTAAAAGGTGGAGATACAAATAAACTTATGGTTGTTGTAAGGATGGGCCAAAAATAGGGATTTTCTCCTTCTTAATGCAAATGCATATTTGCATTCCTTTTTAGCACAGTGAGATAAAAATATCAGGATACCTGGAAACAAAGATTATCTGAAGGATTTTATTCTCCCTTTATTTCCCATCAAATGCAGTGCTCTGAGGAGTGAGCTGCATTAGGTGTCCAAACAGCCTGGGTCCCAAGCTTGTGTGGCTCACTCAGTGATGGGGGAGGACAGCAGAGAGCTTGCGTGCAGGGCAGCCAAACCTCTCTGGGTACCACAGGCTGGGCCCTTGGGGCAGGGATGGTGAGTCTCTGGGGACAGCCAACTAAAACAGTTTAAATCTCATTTGAAACCATGAAAGACGACTGATTTCTGCAGAGCCACACAAAGCCAGCAAGCATGCCATCCAGAAGAAGCTTTAGGTGATGGCTTTGGAAACACACGCCCTTTTTACTTGCTGAGATCACCAAGCCTGTCTCAGAAAGGATTCTTAGATCTTGGTGGACTTTGCAGCCACATTCTAATAATCCCATGAAAAGGAAAAGTTGTCCTATGGCCAACCAAGGTCTCAGCCTCAGTATGGGGGGTTTTCCCAGCTATTATCCAGTGATAATAATTCAGAATATGAAGACAGATAAGCCAACAAGAAGGTATCGGGGAGTGTTTCAAGGCACTATGAGAGCACTGGAGCCTAAGTTTCCAGGAATGTAAATCCTTCATTTATTGAGGGCACTCAACTACCCAAAAAAGAACAGAGGCTGGGCGTGTTTGCTCACACCTATAATCCCAGCACTTTGGGAGGCCGAGTCAGGCAGATCACTTGAGGTCAGGAGTTGGAGACAAGCCTGGCCAACATGCTGAAACCCCATCTCTACTAAAAATACAAAAGTTAGCCAGGCATGGTAGTGTACACTTGTAATCTCAGCTACTCAGGAGGATGAGGCAGGAGAATTGCTCAAACCAGAGAAGCAGAGCAGTGAGCTGAGATTGCGCCACTGCATTCCAGCCTGGGGGATAAAGTGAAACTCCGTCTCAAAAAAAAAAAAAAAAAAGAACAGAGACAACTGCTTTGATAATGGGTGGTGGTGGAAAGCAATTATTTTTTCTCTTTTTTAAATTAAGAATATTAATCGTGGTTACTCTAATATTCTTCGAGAAAATTTTAAATTAATAGATAACAAACACATGGCAGAAAGTAAACTTTCTGAAGATGCTGAGATGAACTTGACATTGCCAAATTATTTCTGGGCTCACTAGATTCCTTAGAAGGGATTTTTTTTTTAATTAACTTTTTTTCATTCTGACTTCAGTTTGATTCACCAGCCATCTCCCTTAAATAACTTGCCTATGGTTACACAGTCTGTGAAAGCATAGCAAAGTGGGGACCTGCAACCGAGTTCCTAACAGTTATGCTCCAGTGTCTCCTGACTGTTTTTGGTCTGCTGCTTTCCCTCATCCACCTCTCCCTGTGGGTCCATAATTCCTTAGTTCAGAAAATAACTTCCATCACCAATATCTCCACCATAGAAAGCTACTTTATAAGGACGTAGGTCATTTAGTCCACATGAGAGGTGAGTGGAGCGTGGAAATTTCTAGATGTCCAGAGACCCCATCTTTGGGATAGTCTTGTCTGGGGGATGTGAGGGCAGGAGCCTGTGGAGGGCAGGAGTCTCCACTGTCTGTGAGTGCAATGGCGTTGTCACAGATCCCCAGGGCCTAGCGCAGGGCTTGGTACCTGGCAGATGCTGAACAAGCATCTTCTGTGAGTAAATGCTATGAGGTGATCTGCAGCAGACTTCAGAGAAACTTTGCATACTTAAGTTTTTATGGCCTTTAATGAGGCCTGGTAAGAGGATTTAACCATAATTACTGCCAAACAGTTACTTCTTCAAGTGGACTGTTAGGATGAGGAGAATAAAGGTTATAATTAAGACTTCTGTGTACCCTGGCATTTCAAAAAGCCCTAACAGTACCCACCCTATCAGTCTCTGCCTTGATGCCCAAATCCTGCTTTGAAAGCAGCAGGACCTTTGGGCTCAGAAAACAGCAGGGGAGACCAGACATGGTGGCTTGCACCTATAGTACAAGCTGCTTGGGAGGCTGAGGCAGGAGGATCACTTAAGCTCACAAGTTCGAGACCAGCCTGAGCAACATAGTGAGACGTTATCTCTACTTAAAAAAAAAAAAAAATTATATGGCCAGGCGTGGTAGTTCACGCCTGTAATCCCAGCACATTGGGAGGCCAAGGTAGGTAGATCACTTGAGATCAGGAGTTCAAGACCAGCCTGGCCAACATGACAAGTCCCCATCTCCACTAAAAATATAAAAACTAGCTGGGTCTGGTGGCACATGCCTGTAATCCCAGCTATTCTGCAGGCTGAGGCACAAGAATTGCTGGAACTTGGCAAGCAGAGGTTGCAGCAGGCCGAGATCGCGCCACTGCACTCCAGCCTGGGTGACAGAGTGAGACTCTGCCTAAAAAGAAGAAAACAGCAGGGGTGTGGCAGGGCAGGAGATATTCTGTGCCCAACCAAAAGAGAAAGTATATTTGTCTTTGTGGCTTGATGTGTGGATTGTGTTTTCTGCTTTTTCCCCAAGAAGCCAATGCAGAGCACAGCTGTAGGGAAGTGCCAGGGATGAAAGCCTCAGGATGCATAAAAACGGTCAACCTAGCATCGGGGAAAGGGAAGAAAGACTCCTAAGTACAAATCCCCCACACTTGGGCTAAACCACCCGTCACTGGGTCTTCCTCAAAGGCAATCTGGATTCTGGTGGCTGGCCTTTGTATCCTAGAGAATAAATCTTTCCTTTTTAAATCCAGTCCAATTGAGGAAGTCCTATTGCCTGCTTCTCCTCCGGAGACTTCTGCTTTGTGTGTCTCCTATGTCATAATAGTGACAATGGTAACCATTTATTGGGTACCTCATATGAGCCAGGCATTATGCAAAACACTTTGCTTGTATGTTCTGATTAAACCCTCATAAGAACCTCATGAGGTAGCCACCATTCTTGCCCTCTTTCATAATGAGGAAACTGAGGCTCAGAGGGATTAAGTCTGAGCCTCCCACAGCCAGTAAGTTACAATGCCAAAACTCAAACCCACATCAGATGGCCCCAAAAGTTCATTCCTTTAGCTGTGGCTGCATAGTCCCTCAAGGAGCTACCAAAGTCCACCCAACAGTGACTGCCCCCATGGGGTTCCTCTTAAGTAAGGCACTGGGACTTTCGGGTTCTCTAAGGACTTGAATTGATGACAGTATGGGAGTCTGCTCTGGCTGGGATTTTCCAAGCCTCTATGTAGATACTCCAAGTACCACCTTTTCTCCCCAACAGGGAGGCCACCAAGCAAATGTTCCCACGGGAACTTTTCTTGAACAAACAGGGCTAAGGAAAAACATTTTACATCTGGTAAACAACTCTTAAAAACCCTTCAGAATAACATTATAACCATTTAAGAAGTAGAATCAGTAATTTAAAATCTTCCTCTACAGAAAACTCCAGACCCAGACAGATTTACCAGTGAGTTCTTTCATACTTTCAAGGAGGGGCTAATTTAACTATTATGTAAGCTATACGTATTATTCCAAAGAGTGGAAGAAAACATTCCCAACTCATTTCATAAAATTATGATAGTCTTACTATCAAAACCAGGAAAAGATGACATAGAAAAGGAAAAGTATAGTTCTGCCTCACTCAGGAACACAGATGCAAAAATCCTCAAGTATATATTAGGAAACCAAACCCAGGAATGCAGGGAAATGGAATATATCATGAGCAAGTTTGGGTTTTTCCTTTAAGATTGAAGGTTGGTTTAGCATTAGAAAATTAACTGATATAATTTATCACATTAACAGCTTAAAGGAGATAAAAAGTGACACATTCAATAGCTACAGAAAATGTTTGATAAAATTGTATATTCATCCATTATATATCAAAAAGTCTTAGCAAACTAGAAATAAAAAGAAACTTACTTAAAGTGATTCACGGAATCTATCTAAAATCTACCGCAAACATCACACTTAATGGTGAAATGTTGAGGGCATTTTCTTTAAGATTTAAAAAAAGAACAGAATGCCCATTTTCATATTTCTGCTCAACATTGTCCCAGACAGCCTGGCCAGCACAGAAAGGTAGGAAAAATGAGTAAAGGGTTAAGTCTTTGAAAGGAAGAAATATAAATGTCATTATTTGCAGATGATATCATTGTCTATATAGAAAACTCAAAAGAATCTAGAAAAAAATATAATGGGAATAAACATGAGCTTATCAAGGTTACTGAATACAAATCAATATAAGAAAGTCAATTGCATCTCTGCACACTAAATAGAAAAATGATTTTTAAAAAGGTACCATTTACAGGAGCAACTAAATTATTTAAATCCCTATGAATAAATATAACAAGATATGCAAGCCCTTTATTGAGAAAATTTATAAAACATTATTGAAAGACATTAAAAATGCTCTAACATAAATGGAGAATTATGAAATTTTCTTGAATGGGAAGATTTAATATTTTAAAGATGTTGATTTTCCCCCAGATTTACCCATGAATTCAAATCCCAGTGGGTCTGTTTGCTATTTGTTTTTATGAAACTTGAAAGGTGATTTTAAGGCTCAAATAGAAGAACAAAAAGCCAAGAGCCAAGACACGTCTAATGAAGAAGAAGATGGAATTTAGTTAGGGTAAAGAATTGGACTTACCCAATCAGATTTCTGTTTTTATTTCAAAGCTAATGAAGATGGCATGGATTTAGCATAGAGATCCTATTAAACCAGTGGAACACACTGGAGAACCTAGAAACAGATACAGCATGGAGACTTGATTTATGACACAGCAGACTTTGCAGATCAGAAGGGAAGGATGAACTATGGTGCTGGGCTAATTGGGTATCCATGTGGAAAAAGATGAAATTGGATTCCTCCCTTGTCAAAAATCAATTCCAGGTGGATTAAAGACTTAAACGTGAAAGTCAAAACTATAAAACTTTTAGAAGACTGTATAGAGAAGTATATCCTTATGACCTTGGGAGGAAAAAAAAAACTTATTGAAGACTGTTTAAAATCGTGAACCATAGGGAATGTATTGTAATTTGACTCTATGAAAAATAAGAACTTCAGTTCATCAAAAGATACCACAGAGTAAAAATACAAGCCACAAAGAATTCATATCCAATATATTGGAACTCCATAATTCAATACAAAAACAATAAATAACCCCATGGAGGAGGGGGAGACAAAGGACATAAACAGGCATTTCGTATAACAAGAATGGCCATAAGTATTTGGGGAAAAAAAAAACCTAAAGCTCACTGGTGCTCAAAGAAATTAATTTAAAACCACAATGAGATAGCATTTCACACCCACCCAAACTGCAGGTATTAAAAAAAGAGGCCTTCCCACATGCTGGTGAGATTGTGGGGTAACTAGTTGTCATTCACTGCTGGTGGAAGTGTAAATTGTTACAGCCACATTGGGAAACAGTTTGTTATTGCCCAATAAAACTGAACAGGCTCATACCCTGTGGCCCATCAATTCCACTCCTAGATGTACATCCTGGAGAAACTCTTGCACATGTGCACAGGGGACATGTACAAAAATGTTCATAGTAACATCACTCATAGCAGCCCCAAACTGAAAATTGCCCAAATGACACATACATGACAGAATGGTTAAATGGTCATAGAGTCACAGAATGAAATATAAGAATCGACAGTGAAAATTAGCCACAAACATGTGCAAAAACTTCCTGTTAAGCAAAAGCTGCAAGTCACAGAATATACACATTGTGAGTCTGTTCACACAATCTTCACAAATAGGCAAAACTAAAGAGCATTCTGTTTAGGGATATATGCCAAAGTGGCAACAACACAGGAAAGCCTTGAAATGATTAACACAAACTTTAGCATTATAGTTACCTCTGGGGTAACTTGGAGAGAGACTCGATTTCTGTTTTTATTGGATTTCTTAAGTAGGGTGGTATGTATGCAGATATGTTTTATTATTATACTTTAAATGACACAAAATATATACACTTATTTGTATGCATAATATATCTATAATTTTATATTTTAATAACAAAGGGGAGTTACAGTCAAACCAGAAATGGGAAGTGGGAAGTAACAGGGTAGGGGGATTGGCCAGGAGAGGCACAAGGTCAAGGGTGATAAATAGCGTGACCTGCTCAAAGTGCTAAGAAAAGACCCCACTGAAGTGGAGCAGGGGTAGGGGGAGAAGGTGAAGGAAGATGAGGCTGGAGAGCAAAATGGGAGCAGATCACAGAGGATCTTCCAAACTTTGATGGCTACTTGGGAACTGTAAATTCAGTAGTCTTCACAGCATTATACAACATAACCCCTGCAGACCTAGCTATGTACTTCGGAAAAAAGTATTTTCAAGATGAAGCTAAAGGGACCTGCTGACAGCTCATAAATGAGTTCTCTCTCTCAGACAGTGTTTTTACTTTCAGGACAAATAAATAGCTCTGGGTGGCTGCTCCTTGCTCATCAAGAACAGGGAGGGTTGCAGGCGGGGCTGGCTCTGAGGCAGGCGTAGATGGAGAAGGGCTGATAGCCAACTGGCAGCCGGAGCTCTGACTCCCTCGGATCTGCCCCGCCAGGGAAGGGTAGGGAAAAACAAGCACAAGTAGCTTTATATTCCACCTGCCTGCAGACCTATTCTGTATTACTAGGGACACCGGACGGGAACAGTGGTCATCCTATCCATGAGCATAAACACATATGCCTCATATATATGACCCCTTTAGCCACACGGAGACCTGGAAATGTTCATCTTGGGCTCTGCAGAAAGGACTCTGAGCCTAGAGTCCTTGCTTCTGGTATCAAGGTCTCCACCAATATGGCCACTTTCTGAAAATTGTGAAATCTTTTTACCTCAGTTTCCCCATCTATAAAAATGGGGATAATGATCATGGGGCCCATGTATAAATTAGCACTGGAGTCATAGCAGGTGAGGGTGAAGCAGCCCTCGGAGGTCCAGGCAGGCCTCTCCTGCTAGCTCCCAGAGCACCCTGATCTTCCCCGACCCCAACAAACACCAGGCTGACACAGTATAGTTATAGGTATATCCCTTCCCAGCATACACTGTGAGTGCCACATGAGAACAGAGCCCTGTGTGTCCCGCTTACTGCAGTAATCCCAGTGCCTGGCATAGCGCCTAGGACCCAATAAGGTCCACACACAGCGATTACCAAATGTGGCTCTTAACTCATTTTGAATCTATAGAGAGGAATGAGCTTTCAACTTTATAAAGTCAGACGGGCAACTCTAGCCTAGTGGTGGGTACAGAAACTACCAATACCTAATTTTCTCTCTAAAATGCAGTCCTAGGCCAGGTGCAGTGGTTCGTGCTTGTGATCCCAGCATTTTGGGAGGCGAGGCGGCCAAATTGCTCGAGCCCAGGAGTTGGAGACCAGCCTGGGCAACGTCGCAAAACCCCACTTCTACAAAAAATACAAAAACCTTTCTGGGCATGGTGGTGCACACCTGTAGTCCCAGCCACTCAGGAGGCTGATGCAGGAGGATTGATTGAGCCTGGGAGGCTGAGGCTGCAGTGAGCCGTGATTACACCACTGTACACTAGCCTGGGTGACAAAGCAAGACCCTGTCTCAAAAAAATTAAAAGTGAATAAAATAAAATGTAGCCCTTCTCTCAACCCTGAGTGAACACTGTAGGTTCAAGGCCCTTGTCAGATTTGGGGAATACCAAGTGTAGTACCATAACCAGCTTTAGATTAGTTCACACTCTGCTGGGGAAGACAGTCACCCCATGCCTGCCAAGTTACCAAAAGGCAAGAGCCCTGGAGGAAATAGCTGAGATCCACGGCATGGGTTGGGTGGGGAAAAACAAACGTACATTGGAAAGGTGGGGAGGTTTTCCTCTAGAAGAGAGGAGCAAGGTTGCTACAGACACTCATCCCCATGCCTACCACATTCTTGGGTCCTGCTCTCAGTCCAAGACCTTGCCAGGCTGTCCCATAAGAAGTACTCCACCCACTCTGTCCCCACCCTATGTGGATCAAAGTAAGTCGTATCTATTGAGCACTTACAGTGTGTCAACCTGTGCTAAATAATTTATGTGGATTATTTTATTTAACCCTCATAACCACTCTAAGGGAGAAATACCATCATTGCCCCATTTTACAGATTTTGAAGAAATAGAGGATCCACAGAATTTAATCACTTGCTCAAGATCGCAGGTCCTGGTAGATGGTAGAGCCACTGGCCTGAGTCCTAAGTTGGGCCTCCTCTCTGGACTCCTGAGAGGTAGCTGCATTTTCTATACCTGTGTGGCTGATGGTGAAGGCAGCAGGGCAGAGCACTGCCAGAAACTCTGTGCCAGGAGGCTTCATACCCTCTTACTCCCTCACTTAGCACCTGAAGACCTGGAAATTCCCAGAAGCCACACAGCTGTGGATTCTGCTGTGGCAGATAAAGACTTCTTTTAGATGAGTCATATCCTTCAAAAGGGAGGGAAAAAATGTGTCTAGATTTCTGCAGAAATGCCCGTCCCCACTATACCCACACACCCATACTTAACCCTGATCTTGCTCAAGACTCTGAACCCTGGGCCACAGAGCATCGGTTGCTGGAGAACCTCCAAGCCAGCCTCTGTGGCACAGCACCCAAGGTCACAACTGACCCCAGGGAAAGGAACCAGGGCCAGGCCCATTCACTCAGAAAGGCTGGGCCTCCTTCTTCAATCACAGTGACAGGAGCAGACTTGTCTCCTCAGAAGCTGGCCATCCATCTACCTAGCTGTCTTCACTTAACCAGGTGGGGCCTGCCTTTCTGTCTTGTTCTGCCTGTCTTCTTTCCCACCCAGTTTCTCTCTCTTCTCCGCCTATGTCTGTCTCATAGGTGTGTAGTGGTATCTCACAGTGCTTTTCATTTGCATTTCTCTGGTAATTACTGATGTTGAGCATATTTTCATGTGTTTATTGACCACTCAATATGTCATCTTCTCTGGTCTCTGTTGCCCATTTTTATTGGGTTGTCTTCTTATGAATATATTGTGAGAGTTTCTCCAAACTGTATTTATCTCCCCCTTTCTCTTTTCATTCTTTTTTCCTCTCTCTCCAATCATTCATTCGTTCATGTTTCCTTTGCCTTATTGATTGAGCCTCCGATCCATGGGTTCCCATTCTTGGTTTCTCTCCTATTCAGGTGGCCCCTACCATGACGGTTACTTACTAGCTGCTCTCTGTGAAGCTGAGCAGTTCCCATCCCCTTCCCTGGCTAATTCCAGAGCTCGAGCTGAGTCAAGCTAAGACCCCTTGGATGTTTCCTGTGGCCTTAACCAGATAATGTAGTCATGTTTTTAACAGTTATTGAGGTTTAATTATATACAATAATGTTTAAGCATTTAAAGTATACAGTTCAATAACTTTTGGTAAACATATACAGCATGTGATCACTACCAACATCAATATATCAAATATTTATCTCAAAAAGCTCTCTTGTGCCCCTTTGCCATCAATCCTCTCTCCCCACCCTGGCTCTTGGCAACCCTTAATCTGTTTTCTGTCACTATAGTTATGGCTTCTTAAAATCTTATATAATTGGCATTATGTAGTATATAATCTTCAGCATCCTGCATCTTTTAGGGCACTGTTAAGATTCATCCTGCTGTTGCATGTACTACTGAGGAGTACACCACTGTGGTTCTACCACAGTTTGCCTATTGATTTACCAGTTGATGGGCATTTGGGGTGTTTCTAGTTTTTGGTTAAAATGAGTGAAGTTGCTCTGAACATTAATGTACAAGTCCTTGTATGGACATGTTTTCATTGCTCTTAAGTAAACATTTGTAAGTTCAGTTGCTGAGTAGTATGGAAAGTGTAGGATTGACTCTATAGGAAATGGCCAATCTGCTTTCCAACATAGCCTGTACCATTTTGCATTCCCATTAGAAGGATGTGAAAGTTCTAAGTGCTCCACATCCTCACCAACACTTGGTATGGTTGGTCTTTTTAATTTTAGCCATTTTCAGAGGTGTGTAGCAGTATCTTATAGTGCTTTCAATTTGCATTTCCCTGGAAATTATTGATATTGAGCATATTTTTATGTGTTTATTGGCCACTCAATATATCATCTTCCGTGGTATCTGTTGCCCACTTTTATTAGGTTGTTTGTCTTCCTATGAATGTATTGTGAGAGTTTCTCGAAACTGCTTTTACCTCCCTTTATTCTCCTTTCTTCCTCCCTCTGTTCCTCTGGATCTGTCATTCTCCCATGGTATCTCTGTCCCAGTTTTACCCTATGCCATTCTCAGGGTCTCCCACTGTCTCCCCCCTCCCCCTTTCTTTATTGCTTCCTTCCTCTTCCTTCTCATGTCATCTCTTCTCTTCTCTTCCAGGATGCTTTAAAACCTGAGAATTTCACATCCTTTCCCATTCTATATTAGAAATAACTCTGTCACAAGCCCACAGATTACTGTCCTGGCCAGGCTCACTGTTCCAAATCGGGGAAAGACACCCCCCCCCCGAGTAAAGGCCCAGAGAAGTAAAAAGACAGACCCTGGTGTAATGAAAAGATGGCTTTGCATTCTGGCATCTTCCCCCTCCCTAAAGGATTAACGGTGTTTATGGATAGCAGTTCCTTTACTCAAACATAATGTTGGAAATCCAGGAGTGTTAAGTGAAGTCCATCCTGCTTAATCAGTGCTCCAACAGTCTCCAGAAACATAAGCCCTGTAGGGTTTACCTTCCCTAGTCACAGACAAGGAACAGCCTAGCCCAAAGCCAGCTCCTTGTCATATCTGTTTGGAGGAACAGGTGGAACAATATCTGATTACAAACTCTTTATGCAGTGCTAAAAGTACCTTAGGTGGGTGATGGTGGAATGGTTTATTTCTTCTTAATGCTTTATTATTGATATATAATTCACTTACTATACAATTCATCCATTTAAGGTATACAACTCAGTGGTTTTTAGTATATTCACAGATGTGTAGCCATTATCACTACAATTTTAGAATATTCTATTACTTCAAAAAGAAACCTTCTAACCCTTTAGCTATCACCTCATATTCCCCATCATCCCAACCCTTGGAAATGATCATCTATTTTCTGTCTCTGTAGATTGACTTATTCTGGACATTTCATATAAATGGAATCAAATAATATGTGGTCTTTTGTCTGGCTTCTTTCACTTAATATAATGTTTTCAAGGTTTACCCATGGTCTCTTATGTATCAATACTTCATTGATCTTTATGGCTGAATAATATTTCATTGTCTTGTTATACCAAATTTTGTTTATCCACTCATCAATGAATAGACATTTGGGTTGTTTCCTTCTTCTGGCTATTATGAATAATGCTGCTGAAATATTTGCCTATAAGTTTTTGTGTGGACATATGTTTTCATTTATTTTTAGTACATACTAGAAATGGATTTACTGGATCATATGGTAATCCTATGTTTAAACATTTTAGGAACTGCCAGACTGTTCTGCAAAGAGGCTGGACCATTTTAAATTCCAACCAGCAATGTACGAGGGTTGCCATTTTTATACCTCTTCACCAACACTTATTATTTGACTAAAGTGGTTTTTTGATTCTACAACTCAATCTTTGCACTGTCACAAATACATACATGACCACACAAACATTTACACAATCATTGACACAGACACACGTATAACATTACATGGTGTGCATACCTGTATACTCCTCTAGAGTTCACACACACACACAGAATCTCATATAGGTATTTACAATCCATTATACAATTGTGTCTGCAATCTTCTGCAGCACATGCAGCATACAAACATCAATCCATAACCCATATGTATGAACAAAACCAGATTTACAATGGACCAAAGCCATCACACATGTATATTAAATTGCCATGGGCTTTGAACAAACATACATGTTTGCTCAAAACAGAGGGACATAAGTATTTAATAATGCACTCACACCTACATAAACACAAATACATAAACAATAGTTGTACCCACAAAAGCATGGTCCTAAAAAGGCACACATAGAGTTACCATCACTTATCAGTAGATGACTGAAAATTGACTGAATATATTTACTCTGAATGGTATGGAGAAGATTTCATTATCCTTGGTGTACTAGGTAGGAAGACCTTTTCATTCATTCATTCACTCATTCATTTGTTTTTTAAACTACAAGTACATATTGAGCACACAGAAATACAATAATGAACCAGACTGGCATAGTCCCTGCCCATATGGAATTTACAGTCTAGCAAGGAAACTCTCATAATCTGTAATATGTGCTCAGAAGGAAATAAAAAAAGGCAATATATTTGCCAAAGCCCTAGGATAGTAGGCAGTTTCCAGGAACTTTATTGCACTCTTTCACCCAGGTTGGGGTACAGTGGCACAATCATGGCTCACTGTAGCCTCGACCGCCCAGGCTGAAGCAAACCTCCCATTTCGGCCTCCTGAGTAGCTGGGATGACAGGTACCTGCAATCACACCCAGTTAATATTTTTTAAAGAGACGGGGTCTCGCTATGTCTCCCAGGCTGGTCTAGAACTCCTGGGCTCAAGCGATCCTCCCATCTCAGGCCCCCAAAGTGCTAGGCTTAAAGGCATGAGCCACCGAGCTCAGCCTTCCAGGAGTTTTATCATTATTGTCTCCTCTTTTATCCTGGAAAAGTTAAAGTGATCCAAATTCATCTTCTATAAGTCATCGGATAGGCTGGGGTGTGTGTGTGTGTGTGTGTGTGTGTGTGTGTGTGTGTGTGAATTCTAGCAAAAGTCAATAATAAGAGTATGGGCTCAGAACTTCGAGTACGTAATTTTAGATTTTGTTTCATACAAATTGTGTGACCTTTCTTTCCCCCTTTGTCTCAGTTTCTCATTCAAATATGGGGATTATAACAGTTCCTTTAATAAGGATTAACTTAGCTGACACTTATAAAGCACTTAAAACTGCCTGGCAAGTGCTCACTTCTGAATCAATATTAGCCACCGTTTCATTTTTCAAGAGCAGGTTTTCATAGAGGGAGATGGGTGGGGTGGGGAGAAGGACAGGAGGAGGAGCCTGGCAGTGCCCTGTGGACTGTAAATTGGACGGCTCTTCATCTTCCACCCTATCTGAGCACTCTTTTGGAATGCAGTCCTGGCATGCCACCCCAGCAGGCCATAATCCAGCTCCTCCCCACTTCCCTGTTCCCACAGCCACAAACCACAGAGAGGATGCACAATGGGTGGCACTGGCATGGCTCTTGGTTTTCAGCTGTGTGGGGCCCCTGCGTAGCTGCTCTATTTGCTGTGGGCCTGGGCTGTGGCATTCACTGGTCCTGCATGGCTATTTTTTCTGTCTGTGCAGGTCAGCACTTATCACCCCGCACCTGCCTCTCCAGGACATTCCACAGCCGTGGTCAGTCTGCCTGGCTCCCAGCAACACCTCTCAGCGAACATGTGAGTAAAAGGCTCATCCCTTCACCCCAGTCCTGGCACAGAGGGGTCATCTTTACCAGGTACAGTGATTGAGCATCACCATTCCCAAACCATCCCATCCAGAGAGACAACAGGTCACCTTTCTTTACCACTTCCAAGTGAAATAATGGTGAAAAACACAAATTAGGGCCAGGTGCAGTGGCTCACACCTATAATCCCAGCACTACAGCAAGCTGAGACAGGAGGATTGCTTGAACCCAGAAGTTTCAGACCTGCCTGAGCAACATAATGAGAACCCCATCTCTACCAAAAAAAATTTTTAAATGAGTCAGGAATGGCTGTGCACACATGTTTTCCTAGCTACTGAAGAGGCTGAGGCTGGAGGATGGTTTGAGCCCAGGAGTTTGAGGCTTTGGTGACCTATGATCATCCCACCGTACTCCAGCCTAAGCCACAGAGTAAGACCCTATCTCAAAAAAAAAAAAAAAAAAAAAAAAAAAAAAAAAAAGAACATACAAATTAGCAAACCACAGCACTCTTAGCTCATTACTTTACAAAAGTAGAAAGAGACTGGAAGATTACATATCACAACATCACTGGGAGATTGGGTATTGAGCAATTTCTATTGTCTTGCTTTAGATTCAAATGTTGGGTCATAAATAGATGTTGTTTCGGTAATCAGCAAAAAATAAATATAGCATTTTAGAAAGAAAAAGAAAAAAGCCATGTAGAGAACACTCCCCTATTCCCTTTGATAAAACACTCCAGTGTCTCACAGTCCTTGGAGTCTGGAAGGGCTTCCTGATGTCTGAGATGCCTGGGGGCCACATGCTGGTGACCCCTGAATCTGGCAAACCAATGGATTGTTTCCTGAATGCCTTTGGTCAGGCACCCATTCTCACCTCCACAGCCTCATCAGTCCTGATGGTCTTCACCCCTCTGACTCAGACCTGGATATTACCTGCCTGATTCCTGTGTGGACTTCAGGGAGCAACTCTGTTCTAAGTTGAGGACTTTCTGCCATGTCACAGGCCCATTTCCCAGTCCCACCATGCAGCCAGGATTCTACTGGGTGCCAAAAGCAAAATTTCTCCCCTGCCTCCCACTTCCCAACGTCTACTTCTCTGCCTACGTTAAGCTGACTCTTTAGGACATTCCCAGGAGTCAAACACGTCCCTGCTTTCTGGATCAGAGAGGCTTCTATGCTGACCTCTTATTCCCCTGAACCTTGCTGGCTGCCACCATTTTCTTGGGGGCACAACAAGCACTAGTGAAAAAGCATGGTAGTAGAGCAGCACCTTCTAGGTTTGAGGCTCATCCCTGACGCTTATTCCTGTCGCCAACTCCTTTCCTTGTTCAAGGCCTGTTTCCCCATAGTTAAAGTGCCAAGGTTGGCCTAAATTAGTGATTTGCTGCTGTGCACTGCATGGAGGATGATGGGGAGATGAAGAAGGCAGGGACCTGGCCTCCTCCACCACTGTTTCAACCAAGGGGTTGCATGTTTATCTGCCTTACATGTCCAGGTTTCTGTGTCAAGAAGGTTCTTTATTGTTTTTGGTTTTGTTTTTGTTCTTTGGTGGCGGGGGGGTCTTTATTTGCTTTGTTTTTTGAAACAGTCTTACTCTGTCACCCATACTGGAGTGCAGTGGTGCAATCTCGGCTCACTGTGGCTGCTACCTCCTGGGTTCAAGCAATTCTCCTGCCTCAGCCTCCTGAATAGCTGGGATTACAGGCACCCCCCACCACACCTGGCTAATTTTTTGTTATTTTAGTAGTAGAGATGGGGTTTCACCATGTTGGCCAGGCTGGTCTCAAACTCTTGACCTCAGGTGATCCTCCCACATTGGCCTCCCAAAGTGCTGGGATTACAGGCGTGAGCCACTGTGCCCACTCGGCCAAGAAGGTTCTCACTGCTAACCACCAGGTGGCCTCTCTCCACTACTGGCCAGCTCCATGCCCCCCATCAGGCACACCTTCCTTCCTCTCTCACCAGTTCTCTGTGTCTTCCCAGGTTTGTAGCCCTGCACTCCTACTCAGCCCATGGACCTGATGAGCTGGACCTGCAACGGGGAGAAGGCATCAGGGTCCTGGGGAAGTGCCAGGACGGCTGGCTCAGGGGCGTCTCCTTGGTCACCGGGCGAGTTGGCATCTTCCCAAACAATTACGTCATCCCCATTTTCAGGTGCGTCGCCTCTAATCCCAGACTTTGGGAGGTCAGGCTGCCCTAGCCCTGGGGCCATCTATGGGTTGAACTGATGGAGGACCCAATGCTTTTGCAGAAAACAGGCCAAGAAAGAGCTTTTCGCTGTATTACCTGCCTATCTCTTTTAAAACAAAATAGCAAAACGAGTTATCTTTTTTGTAGCTCTTCACAGCTTACAAGCACTTTTGTAACTCTTAGCTCACTGGCTATGCCCAAGAATCCTATAAGGTAGACATTATTTTACAGATGAAAATGGTGTGCAGAGTTAAGCAACTTGCTCAAGAACTGGATGTCGGGTTTTCTTCTGCATAAATCCCAGGAACCCCACTTCACATCCTCTATCCCAGTGCTCCATCTAGTGGCTTGAGGGGAAAATGTGGTCAGATGACCTCTCCAGGGCACCTTGGGAAACAGGCTGCTCGACCGACCCCTAATCAGAGTTTCCGTGAACTCAGACCCCTACCTTTTCCTCCACACCCAAGATGAAATGCTAGCCACCCTGCAGGGCCTCCTCCCTTACAGCCTTTCCCGATCTTTTATGTTGTGTGGCATACTATTCGTGTTGTTCACCCCCTCTTTGTCTTGCCACCTCATACCACTGCCACAAATGCACCCAGACCCCAAAATCATCCATGACTACTCCTGCCTCCACCCCCCGTCAGCCCAAGCAAAGCCTGTCTTAAGGCAGTGAGGCTACCACCACACCTCAAGCACTGTCTTTATGACATACCAGAGAGTCACAATCGCTGGGAAAGAGTCCCATTGTGCTCTGTAGGGGGTCACACCTAGTCTGGTGTGACCACTTTTAGGGACCTTCACTTAGGCAAGGCACTGCGGCCGGAGGAGGCAGCAAGAATGGTGAGGAGACAGCAAACTACATCATGGGTGAAACCGATAAAGAAACTGGGCTTATTTAACCTGAAGAAGACAAGAGGCAGAGGAATCATCCTATACTGTGTAAATAGAGCAGTAACTTTGTTCCAAGAGAGGCCAGTGGACTGGGACCAGTGTAAGCAACTGGTCTTGGTTCAGTAAACCAAGACATTCAAGAACATCTTGGTTCAATATAAGGCAGCATTTTCTAGCCCACAGATTTTTCCAACCAGGCTAGCTGGTGAGGTAGTGAACTCTCTTTCTAGAAAGAGCACAGGTCAAGTCAGTCAGAGTCCCCATAGATCTAGGGTTGTATAAAAAGATTACTTCACATGGCAGAAAGTCGGGGTAAAAGATCATAGTTATTCCTTTCAAAGGAAAGTTCTTGAAATTTGTTACAAAGTTGTAAAATACCCAAGGGCAAACTGAGGTCTATAACTGATGCTTTAATTCATTTCTTTGGCAAATATTGAGTGCAAACTGTATGTCAGGAACTTTTCCAGGCACTGGAGAAATAGCAGTTAACAAAATAAATGAAATTCTTGCTTACAGGAGCTTATGTTCTAGTGGGAGAGATACATTTTTTTAAAAACCAAGATATTTAAGTAATCTATATGATGCATTAATGATACTGGCTAACAAGGAAAATCAGGAAAGGAGAATAGAATTTTTGGAGGTGGTTACAATTTTAGATAGGTTGGTCAGGGATGGCTTTGCTGAGAAGTAAGAAGGAAGGCAGGAGGCAAGCCTTGTGAACCTCTGAGGGAAGTGTCCAGGCTAAAGAAACAGCAAGTACGAACAAAGGTCCTATAGTAGGCTGGGCGCAGTGACTCATGCCTGTACTCCTAGCACGTTGGGAGGCCAAGGCAGGAGGATCAGCTGAGGTCAGACGTCTGACACCAGCCCGGCCAACATGGGGAAACCTCATCTCTACTAAAAATACAAAAATTAGCCAGGCCTGGTGGTGTGCACCTGTAATCCCAGCTCCTCTGGAGGCTGAAGCAGGAGAATCAGGGGTGGGGGTGGAGGTTACAGTGAGCTGAGATCGCACCACTTCACTCCAGCATGGGAGAAAGAGCGAGACTCCATCTCCAAAAAAAAAAAAAAAGGGCCCTGCTGTAGTAGGAGTGTGCCCGACATGAAGCCGATGGGATCGGATTAGAGCAAGCGAGGGGGAGATTAGGAAGGAGGTCAGAATGGTAATGGATAGCCAGATCATAAAGAAATTCCTAGGTCATAATGAGTGGATTGGCTTTAAGCCTGTGGCTGGGTTTTGAGCAGTGATATAATCTTAATTGTGTTTAACCAGAATCCCTCTAGTTGCTGAGCTGAGAATAAATTATATGAAGGAAAAGGTAGAAGCAGATAAACTAGCTAAGAAGATATCATAATCCTGAGGAGAGTTGATGGTGCATTGAACCAAGGTGTTAGCTGTGGAAGTAGGAAGTGGTTAGATTCTGAATACACCTTAGACAACAAGGTTTTCTAACAAATAAAATGTCAGATGTGAAAGAATAGAGGGTTCAAGGTGAGACTGAGTTTTTCTCCCTGAGTAACTGATAGAGTTACCTTTAAATGAGATAGCAACTGCTCCATAAAAGGAGCACGTTTTGGGATATGGAGGGAAGTAAAAGCTTAGTTCACAGCAGGCTAAGCCTGACGTGCCTCTTAATAATCCAAGTAAAGATGTTGGTAAGCAGTTGAATATACAAGTTTAGCATTTCAGGGAGAGCTCCAGGCTTGAGCTGCTATTTAAAGCCCTGAGACGAGATGAGATCATCATGGTGGGATGAGTTGTATCCAGAGAGTGACAACGAGCCAGAAGCTGAAATCTTCAGAGTAAGGGGAGAGACTTGAGAGTAAATGCTGACTGCAGGAAGGTGGAGCGGTGGGCAGTCAAGCCTGGTAATATGAGTCAAAGCTGGGAAGTACTGACGAGGGTGGGAAATGGCCTAGAACTGACAGCGAGGAGCAAGAAGGATGCCTATCCTAATTTATGAACAGTTTTTTCCATGGCTTTAACATGAATTCCCCAGGACCCATCCCTATGACTAGGGCATTTGCTTATACATCAGGCCTTAGCCCCAAATCCTGGTTATACCATCAAAGACCCAGTAGAATCCGAGTAACATATACTTAATCATCCACATTTGGACACATTTGAGCAGGTATCAACTGAAACTCTCCTGGGAAAATCAGGCAGTGTGGTCATCCTAAGTAGAGTGTGTTTAGAATTTCATCCCAGTGTATTTTAAGGCTCCAGTTTTCATTTCGCTCCTTGGCTTTTCTTCAAGGTACGTCTACTGTGTTCTTGGGAAAGTCAGGAGCATCTGCACTCACCCCTTCTGAGATGCCTGCATGTCAGAGGATGGGTGGAGTTTCAGCACAATAAGTTGCCATTGAGTTCTCCCCTCACTCCCAGTTCAAGGAAATCTGAACAGATGCAAATATTGAGGTGCTACTAACATTGAGGCATGGTTGTTTATGGGAAGCCAGCATTCTCAAAAAAAACCAAGTCCCTATTAGAGGATATGCTCCTGAGGGTTATTGGGTGACAGCAGATCAATGTTTTTACCATGTTTATACTTTTTCTTTAATGATCTCTCTGATGAAAAAAAAAAAAAGCTCCCATCCCCACTAATCTTGGACATGAATGATATATACCCAGTTTGTCTATCTGCATGCAGGTAATTCTTGTTCTTAACCACTCTTTCCTTGGTGGGAAGTTTATTTCTTCCTACATCTCAGGGATAAAGAATACTATCCTTTGTCAGCTGAGTTTCTATTATTAGCAAGTTTTGTGTAAGAACTGAGTGGATTCGGCTACATGTGCAAGGCCCCTTTCTGCTCTTTGATTCTCTGTGTTTGGGTCCTTTTCCCCCTAGCCTTTGCCTTCTGTTTGTAGTGATGGCTGTTCACTGCCATCCAGCCCCTATGGTGTATACTGCAGCCTTTTATGAAATAGCCACGGCCCAAAGATGTGCACATTCGAACCTTTGCTATTGTTAACATCATCCCCTAATGAACTGAGCTAGCCCAAATTTGGGGATAAACTAGAGATTATAATTGACCAGGATTTTAGGATTTCAATTTAAGATTCAGCAAGTGAGCCTTTCAGCTACCAGGAGAGGAAAAGGCTGCTGTGCTGTACCGTGGTCCAGCCCTCTGTGCTAGATGGTGGCACCAACCTGTCAGCTGTTATTGACCACAACTAAATCTCTGCTGCCATGACGCCTCTTTCCAGATCCTGGAGACCTTCATCGGCCCAGGTCATACAGAATATTTATCAAGTTTTCATCTGTCCAGCATCTAAATCCCTCTTTAATAGCAGCAACCTCCCTTTGGGTCCCCTGTTGTGTGTAGTCTTGGTGGAAGGCAGAAGTTTCCTTTCTTTTCAGAGGTTAAAGAAATGCAATCCTCCTCCTCCTCAACTCATCACCACAGCTAAGAGTCAGGCTCAGCCAATATGACATTCCCTCTTGGGACTTTTGGGCAGAGGTGGATAGAATAAAGCTCTGATGGAATAAGGCTGGTATGGGCCTGATTAGCTATATTCTGCCCTTGCTGCTGCTGCTGCTGCTACTGCTGGGAAAAATTTTGGAACTTGTCTTTCCTGTTGCCAATCCACTTTGCAACATCCAACACCTTGAGACCTCTGCTCAAAAGCTAGAAATTTGAACAACGGAAGAAAAGATGTGGGCAAAGTTGAGACCACTCATGATGAGACAGCCACAACATGTGATTGTCCTCTTGTTGCTGCTGAGCTCCCTGTAGCCTCCTTGGGTCTTGTTTCTAAGTCCTCTACTTCCTGTCCTCCCAGTAAATTCCCTTCTGCTCAGTTAGCCAGGATATTCCTCCTTCTTGCAACTTTCACAGACATATATGCACACTTGGTGCCTTATGGGTGGAGAAAAGTGATCAATTGGCCACCATTCATTTACCTCTAACTCTTGACAGTGTACAAAAACTGTCAAGATCCAATTGCTCTCCTTACAGGGAGGCTGCTGCCAGTGGCGAATACAGTAGAGCTACTGTTTGTGATGCCTTTTTTGAATATTGGGCCAGCTCTTAAGGGCTAACACCCCAGATAAAGAAAAGAACACAGGAACCTGCACAGTGGAGCAAATCAGAGGCAACATCCACTCTTCCCACCTAAGCCCAGAATGTCCTTCAGTCTCCTCATCTGAAAAACAAGGATCATAATGTCTGTAGATCTGGGGGTGTCATGGGGATTAATTAATATTTGATAGTAAACTGCTTTGACTTTGGAAGAGAGTGCTAAGTAAGTGCTGAGCTTTTTGCCGAAAGACATAGAGGGACTCAGTGTGTTGGATGGGGAACTTGGGATTGAGGAGTTCCTGGAACCTAGCTCAGTGCTGAGCTCAGAAAAATGAGGTCACACCTTGGTCTATAAACAGTCATTCAAAGAAGGGACTGATGGAATAAGGCTGGTGTGGGCCTAATTAGCTGTATTCTGACTTTTCTGCTACTACTGATGGGAAAAATTTTGGAACTTGTCTTTCCTATTGCCAATCCACTTTGCAACAGCCAATATCTTGAAGCCTGTGTTCAAAAGATAGGCAGATCAGCGACACTCTGCCATGGAAGCCAATTTGGGGATTTCTCCCCACTGCCCAGGTCTTGTCCCCAGAATATGGTCTGACTCCTCTCTAATAAAAGGCCCTATTTGTTTTCACTGACTACACCACCATGGGGACCAGGGACAGGTTGACAGCTATGTGTGTGAGTACCCTTTCTGTAAGCATCAGTTCCTAGAGCATTTGGTTGAATATACTTCTCAGGCAGCGTTGAGCACAATTAAACAATGCCTTACTTAACTTCATACAACAATGGCTTGTTGTTAAACTGTATATTACTTTGTCAATCAAAAGAAGGGGAGACAAAGGGAAAGAGGAGAAATGAGGATAAATGACCTAAAGGAAAACTTGGAGGCATTGGTAAGAAGGAAACCACATGGCATCTCTGTGCCAGGGTCTTAGTTGAGTTGGTTATTCCCAGGAAATTAACAGAGGTTACTTAATCAACAGGGTGACAAGGTGATTAATGGACTGCTCAATAGGAGATGTGATGTTGGGAATGGATTGGTAAAAGGGCAAGAAAAGCATATAAATGACAGTCAGTCCCCCTGGAGTTCAGGGAGCTGCCGGCTGGAAACAGTGGATAAGGGATTGTTGTTTCATAAAACTTTAATGCAATGCTTGAAAATCATAGCCCAAGGCTAAAGAATTAGAGTCTTATGGAGGCATGTGTAGGGCCTACCAGCTGCTTTAGTTCATTTATTTCAGGCAGAATAAAGGACTTTTCCTGCTACCAAATGATAAATGCTCCAACTAGTCAGGAGGTACAGCTCACTGGTAAGAACAGAGAGCCCTCTTAGACCCGGGTTCAACTAGTTGCCTGAGCAAGCAACTGTAAGTCTTTGTGGTTTTTTATTTACAAAATAGTGGCACTAAGAGTACCTACCTCAGAAGGCTATTGTAAAGAACCCATGAGATAATATGGGCAAGGCACTTGGCCGATGCTTGGCATGCAGTAAGCGCTCCACATTTATTAGCCAAAATGGCTGGTGTCAGTGCAGAAAGCAGCAGGACAGCCATTGAACAAATGATTATTGATCCACAGTATATGCAGAAAACAGAGATATAAGTCATATAAAATCTCTGCCTTCAAAGAGTTTGAATCTGTGAAAAAGTCATTGAGTGAACAAGAACTTGCCATCCCAAAATGAAATAAACCCATACAGGATCTTGTGCTCTGAGCTTAAAGGCTAAAAAGATGTGGGGTGAGGAATGATCAGAGCTGGAGTGAGAAAGGATGAAATTCAAGTCTTCTAGTTCCACCAAGGCCTTGATATGATCCACTCCCCCACCCCCGCATTCCTTCCCTCAGCACACCCTCACAGTTACCCGGGTGTAAGGAGGTGGGGCCAACTTTAGTTAAGCCTATGGTTGACAAAATGGGTGTGTATGGGTGGGAAGAAGGTGAGAAGTGGCCACATTTGGTATGTGGTTGGAAGCTGATAGGTTTTTAAATAGGACTCTTGACTGAACATTTTCTTTCTCTATTTCTTCTCTTTAAAAAAAATGTCCAAAACCAGAAAGACCTCTAGTTTTCCAGACTCCCGGAGCCCTGGTCTCTACGCCACATGGACGTTATCCACCTCCTCTGTGTCCTCCCAAGGCAGCATTTCAGAAGGTGATCCCCGGCAAAGCCGTCCCTTCAAATCCGTCTTTGTGCCCACCGCCATAGTCAACCCAGTGAGGAGCACAGCCGGCCCTGGGACTTTAGGACAAGGGTCTCTTCGGAAAGGGCGGAGCAGCATGAGAAAGAGTAAGTGGTGGCAGAGAGGTACGTGCCTAGAGCTAAGTGATGGTGGGATCTGACCCCGGGGTACACACGATGCTCTTTGCAAAAACAGGATCTTGACTTTAAACTAAGCCCCTGCAAAGGGTATTGTACAATTCCCAAATGATGAGTTTTATTGAATGAAGTGTCATACCAACTCAATGTCATGGCCTTAGGTTACTTCATACATGCTTGTTGAATGACGATGGTGATGGCAGCCCTGAATGCCAACATGTAATTAGAACATGCCCAGCGTGAACACTGGCTCTTATTAAGACAGAGTGATGAGAGCATTTGCTGGATCAGTGCTTCTCAAACTGTACTCCAGGGAATCTTTCATGGGGGACACAGAAGGAAGGGTTGGGAGGGCAGGGTGTGGAAGTAGGAAATAAGGATTAAGGAGGCAGTGACCAGAGCCCCTAGTTCCCACTATGTTATTTAAGTAATGAATGCATAGAACTTTCTTAAAAAGGTTTATTGTATATGAATTGTACAAAAGCAAATCTCCCTCGTATCCTTAACTGAGTCCCAAGTTCTCTTCCGTAGATAGATAGATGGAAACACACACACCTGTTAACCATACTCACTGCATTGTTCTGCACCGTGCTTTATTTTTACCATCACAACATCCGCATTGCACACATGGCAATGCATACAGATTCTTCATCTTAAGAACTATGCTCCTTTCTCTACACATAGTGAACTTCCACATAAGACTTCCTTTTCAGGCATTGGAAACAGTGTTTGAAACCCAATTCTTCTACAAAACATCAAGATTTTATTTTCGTATACCTCTGTAGAAGACGACAACTAGCCAAGCCCCATAAATATGATTTATTCTATCTTCTCTGAATTAAACTAAGCTCTGCGATCTCTCTTATGAGCTTAACAAATGAATTAATGAAAATGCAATATGATTGGTCAAGGCAGAAGAATAATGTGTGGGACAATATGACCCTTTTAAAGTAAAGCTCTTTCGTTAAAAAGAAAGCACATATCTTAGCTTCCCTGTCCAGTGCCTTTTTCATCTGGCAGCCTGCTTGACCTCCAGTCCCATGACTCTGGGCACTTTATTCCACTCAACCATGCCTCCCTCCATCACCTTCCTGTACCTCCCTCACCGCTCCCCTCAACACACACACTGTAAGCAAACCCACCACAATAACCTTGAGCAAATGACTAACTTCTTCAGCCTTCAGTTCACTCTTCTGTAAAAGGGAAATAAAAATTCCTGCCTCGTCAGGGTTAACTTAATAAAACAACCCATGTATGACTGATAGCACAGTGCCTGGCACATAATAATCTGTCAAGAAGTATTAGTTTTTTATATAGTATTTTTTATTACTATCATTGCTACTACAATCAAATCATCTTTGGTTCATCCAGAGCACGAACTCACTTAGGGTTGAAATGTTCATACACAGCTGAATGTGTGTGGCTCACACCTGTAATCCTAGCACTTTGGGAGGCTGAGGTGGGAGGATCGCTTGAGCTCAGGAGTTCAAGACCAGCCTGGGCAATATAGTGAGACCTCATTGCTAAAAAAATTAAAGGAACAAGCTGATCATGGTGACACATGCCTGTGGTCTCAGCTACTTTTGGGACCAAGGCAGGAGGATGACTTGAGCCGGGGAAGTTGAGACTGCTTGAGACTGCAGTGAGCTGCAGTCTCCCACTGTACTCCAGTCTAGCCTGTCTCAAGGAAATATATATATATATTTGATTTGAAAAAAAGAAGAAACATTCACACTCAGTCTAGACCACTTAGGTATGCAGAGTTGCATCCCAAAAGCAATTGCTCACACTTTCCTTAATATACTCCTTCTCCACCTTAGCAAAATCTTGATTGGCATGAAGCTTCGACTGCTTGCACTGTATGCACATGTAATAAGAAAGCATTAACTCTCTGGGAAATTAGGAATTGACAAGATAAATAGATAAGGCATCAGACCAATTTTTCATACGTTTACAAGAGCCTAAGGACATGTTTGCCTGGTGCTTCTTTGACTTCCCAGGTCCCGGAGGCTTTCTTTTTCTGTCTTTTCCCAAGGTGAGGCTGGCAAGCTGTCAGTCTCTCCAGAGCAAAGAGAAATGACAGGAGAATTGACCGCGTGAACCTCACAGGGCTGTCTGTGGAAAAATAAATGTCTAAATTGAAAGGTCACATTGTGTAAACAGTGACTGGCTTGCTTGCAGCAGCTGAGGACACCGACTGTGTTAAGTGAGCGTCCTGCTTTTCATGTACACATCTGGTTTGATAGAGTCATGATGCAGACGTGGCCTTGGCTCAGGCCCTCTGTGAGGGACACAAATGACTTTGATTCAAACTCGAGTCTGTGGAGTGTCACAAAGGACTAGCAGCTCTGGCTGGGATAAAACCTGCAACTCTCTAAATGCTGGGAGACCCTTATGGAGAAAGGGGTATCTCCTCCACCTCCCCACAGAATGCAATGAACTCCCGATCCCCCAGGTCAGCTACAGGACATATGTAGCTGATGGCAGGGGATCTCCTGCCTGCCAGAGAATTTCAGGGAAAGAAATGGCCTTTTACTGAGACAGGACCATCTCAATTAAAAAAAAAAAGAAGAAGAAGAAGAAGAATGAGCTCAGGAAGGGACAAAACCAAACTCTTGGACCTAGCGTTTTTAGGATATGCTATCCTTTACCCAAAAATAATGATAGCTTACAAACATGCAGTGTTTATCACGTTCCAGGCACTATCCTAACACTGCACACCTAATAGAACGCAATTCGCACAGCAGCCCAATGACATACTGTTATTATCTCCAGCTTACAAATGAGAAAACTGAGGTTCAGAGAGGTGATGAGACTTACTTATCGCAGGCTCCCCAGGAGGTCTGATTCGAGATCTGTCATGAGACATTGCAAAGCCCATCCACACAGCCCTCACTGTGGAATACCCTTTCCAAATTTGCCTCTGTCCACTCACCCTTTCTCCCTGCAGCAACCCCCCACCACATGCCTAAAGCTTCTGTTAGGATTTTCACAGCAAGTCAAGTCTCTGGTCAGACTTTCTCTCTCTCCTCCTCTCTCTTTTCTAATTTTCCTCTCTCCCAGTCTTCTCAGTTGCCTCTCCTTTGTTTCTCTCGATCTCCTGTCTCTGATTCTGTCATTTGTTTCCTATTTGGTCTGCCTGCCTCTGTGTCTGCTTCATGTGTGTGTGTGTGTGTGGAGAGAGAGAGAGAGAGAGAGACTGAAGGCGAATGGAAGCAATATACCTTCTGCTGACAGCCCCTCTACACACACACACACACACACACACACACACACACACGCACACCATTCAGCCAGAGAGCTATTTGCTGCCAGCATCAGTAAACAGCACTAAAAAAAGAATAAAGTCACCTTTGAAAGACCCCAAGAGAATGTGAATGCAGTCAGATTAGGAAAGCACTTATCTATTCTGGGATACCAGGATGCACTGCTTACCCAGCCCCACCCAACCTACTGCCAGCTGCCCCTGCTGCTGACCTCTCTGTCTTATAATCCCCCAGATGGATCCCTGCAGAGACCCGTCCAGTCTGGGATCCCCACTCTCGTGGTAGGCTCCCTCAGACGCAGCCCCACCATGGTCGTTCGGCCTCAGCAGTTCCAATTCTACCAGCCACAGGGGGTCCCCTCTTCCCCCTCGGCCGTGGTGGTGGAGATGGGGCCCAAGCCTGCCCCCACGGGGGAGCCCGCCCTCACGTGCATCAGCAGGGGCAGCGAGGCCCGGATCCACTCGGCAGCCAGCTCCCTCATCATGGAAGGCAAGGAAATCCCTGTCAAGAGTGAGCCTCTGCCAAAACCACCTGCGTCTGCCCCACCATCCATCTTGGTGAAACCAGAAAACTCAAGAAATGGCATCGAAAAGGTAGGATCAGAGTGACATTGGGGGCCTGACTCTTTTGATCCTCCACTTTGCACAGTGTCTCAGTTCTGAGATTTTAGTGTTGGTGGACATGGAACCAAAATTGCAGCCTCACGCACAACACTCCTCCTCCCCAGCTCCCCACCGTGCCATGGCCAACATCCCTACATCATTCACACCCTCCCTATGTGTGTTACCAAGTCTCCTTTATGTTTCCTGAATATTTTATACATCTTTTGAAGCCCAAAAGTGGCTTGTAACAAAGCATGACTTTGGCATTAGACAAATCTTGTTTTGAATTCCAGCTCTGCTGCTTGCTAGCTGGGTGACTTTGGTCAAAATACTTCACCCTTCTGAAACACTTATTTTGCATAATCTGTAAAATGGAGGTAGAATGAGTAATGGCCACACAGTATTGGAGATTAAATGAGTTATGTAAAGTGCTTACATAGGGTTTGACACATAATTATACATTGTATAAAAGAGGCAAATGGCTGGGCGCAGTGACTCACGCCTGTAATCCCAGCACTTTGGGAGGCTGAGGAGGGCTGATCACCTGAGGTCAGGAGTTCAAGACCAATCTGACCAACATGGAGAAGCCCGTCTCTACTAAAAATACAAAATTAGCCATGCATTGTGGCGGGCGCCTGTAATCCCAGCTACTCAGGAGGCTGAGGCAGGAGAATCACTTGAACTCAGGAGGTGGAGATTGCAGTGAGCGGAGATTGCACCAATGCACTCCAGTCTGGACAACAAGAGTGAAACTCTGTCTCAAAAAAAAAAAAAAAAGAGGCAACTGAGACACAGGGTAATGTAAGTGACATCGAGGTCACACTGAATGATAATGACTCCAACTAACTTATTGTGACCTCCGTGGCAGAGGTCACATCTGTCAACTTCTAGTCCAGGACTTTTCCCACTAGCAGACATAAGAGTTTTTGTAAAAGACTTAAGTTCTTCATAATATATTTGAAGCAGAAGGGAAGGCGGGAAGAGAAGACAGTAAGAAAGTTAGGTGAGGCTTATTGCTGTCTTTTAACTTATGGATCATCACCATCATCACATCATCGCCATCACTACCTCCAGCACCACTGCCATCAGCGTCATTCCACCATCATCATTCACTCCCCTCAGAATGGAAAGAGGATGCAATTCCCCCGGTTGGTTAAGCAGTTACTGAGTACTAACAAGCTGGCAGGCACTGTACTGAGTACTTCATGGGCCCTACCTATTTAATCCTGGCAACAGCCCTCTCAAATAGGCATTAGTTTCATCCTCATTTTAAAATTAGAAAATGGCAGCTCAGGGAGTTCAAGATTACCCAAGACCACACAGTTGACACATATATGTGGAGTAGAATCCAGATCTGATACAAAACTCATGCTCTTAATACTAAGCTATAAGCTCATTGGGAAAGGCGTTGGAAAAAGCATTGACAGATATAAATGTTGGGAGTTCTTGTTCTGAATTACAGAAATGATTCAAAGTTTTCTAGGCCCCAGTTGCCCATTACTCCAAGCTTTTAGATACAACCATACGCATTTCATAAATGCCCAGACCTTGGCTAGATATGATGAGGGTCAGAAAGTATTTAGAAACTCAGATTTTAGTGGGGACACTAGGATTGAATTGCATGGGGAAAAAAAGACATCA
Source organism: Sapajus apella (assembly GCF_009761245.1). Classification (NCBI taxonomy): domain Eukaryota; kingdom Metazoa; phylum Chordata; class Mammalia; order Primates; family Cebidae; genus Sapajus; species Sapajus apella. The sequence continues at coordinate 4,638,531 of NW_022436941.1, forward strand.
CTCCTGAGCAGTAGCTAAGATAGAGACTGGCCAAAGCAAATACTGTACCTATAGGTACCTGACAGATATATAACAGGCGAGACGAGGTGAAAGAAAAGAGAGAGAGGGGGAATTTGCATAAGCTGGAGACCTTGTATCTCATATAAAGGGGGCCCTGCTTCTCAGGCCCGACCAGCTGTTGTCAGAATAAGGCATAGGCCCAGTGTGCCAGAACTTTAATTTTTTTTTTTTGGCGGGGGGGAAGACATATGAAATTCTGATTTTTATATGCAATCTCCCAATTTTTATGTGTTGGCAAGTCGATCAAATCCTCAAACATTCTGCAGGCTAAATTCAGCCAGCAGGTGTCCAGTTTGCAAACTGTGCTCTAAGGACTTGTAAGGCCATATGGAAATCTCTATCAGGAGAGAGGCCTCAAACAAAAGGAAAGCCTTGAGATTAGCCTTAATAGTAGGTAGAGAGGAGACAGTCAAGGTAAATTTCTTTTATCTTCCAGAAGGGATCCTACCCTCTTGCCTCAGGCTGTTTTCATAGGCAGTGGCCTACCCTATTTCTCCCAGATAAGTCCTAATCCTTTTGTGGTCTTCAGTTTAATGCCTCTGGAAAACTTCCCTGGCTTCTCCACTTCCAGCTGGAGTTAGAGGGTCCTCTGCACTCTCAGCATCTTGTACTTCCCCCATCATAGCACTTGACACTCACGGTAGGCACTGATATTTGCAGAGTAAACACAAATGAGGCATTTCAAGTGGGGGCAAGCATAGGAAAACTGACGTCTCCCACTCACCCGTGTCCATTTCCTCTCCTTTCTCTTGCAGCAAGTCAAAACCGTGAGATTTCAGAATTACAGCCCTCCTCCCACCAAACATTATACCTCCCATCCCACCTCTGGAAAGCCTGAACAGCCAGCCACCCTCAAGGCGTCCCAGCCTGAAGCAGCCTCCGTGGGCCCAGAGATGACCGTACTATTTGCCCACCGAAGCGGCTGCCACTCCGGACAACAGACAGGCCTCCGGAGAAAGTCAGCTCCTGGCAAGGCCGCAATCCTGGGGTCCACTTCCTCAGCCATGCAGACTGTGTTTTCCAGCAAATGAACCTGCAGGTGGCTTTTCCTGGACCCCAAAGAGGTGAATTGCATTTAAATACAATCTGCCTCCATTGAGGGCATCCTGACATTCTTTGGGGACTTGAGCATGGGCCCCTGTTCTTTCTATTTTACCTCCAAGAAAGGAAAGGTGGAAGCAGGAATTCCTGCCCTGGTTGGGAGGATAGACTGGGTGACCTTTCAAACATACAAACATCATGATTTGATGCCACAGAGCTCGTTTTTACTCAGACCAAGGAGTGAAAAATTGTTGTGCCCACTTTATGCCCCAGCATGGAGTGTGCCTCTTGTCATTCCCGCATTACTGTGTAGAATTTCTATGGCGTCCTAAAGGGGGCTGCGGCAGGAGTGTGACAATGGTGGGATTGTTGGCGTTGCTTCTTTCACCTTGCAGTATCCTCAACAAGCATTAGAACAGCTTCTCCCATCTTCTGGGGCCTCTGCACTGGCCACTAGTAGCTGCCATATCTTTTTCCCTCTGTAAAGTCGTGATCCTGGCTGCAAAGGGAGAATTTCTGCAAGGGGTGTGAGGAGGATACTTTGAACATTTTCAGAACCCAATAAAACTAGGAGTCAGCTTCCTGAGTATCCTCCACTTAAGAAGGTCAGAAAGATCTCTGAGTACCAAATATCACAAGATTATCATTCTTTAAGCTTCTTGGTCCATTTTTCCCACATGTAATCTTATGCAATAGATAAGAAGAAAGCCCATGGCTGTGGATAGGGCCATGCATGGTATTATGGACAATTAATTCATCCTGGCTGTATAGTCAGACTTCTAGAAAACACAGCATGCTTACAAACAATCCTATATGGGGTTAGGGTTTAGACAAATAGTCTGACTTCAAGAAAGCGCAACAGGGGCCAGGTGTGGTGGCTCACACCTGTCATCCTAACACTTTGGGAAGCCGAGGCAGGCAGATCACTTGAGGTCAGGAGTCCGAGAGCAGCCTGGCCGACATGATGAAACCCCATCTCTACTAAACACACAAAAATTAGCCAAGCATGGTGGCACGTGCCTATAATACCACCTACTCGGGAGGCTGAGGCACAAGAATAGCCTGAACCTGGTAGGCGGAGGTTGCAGTGAGCTGAGGTTGCCTCACTGCACACCAGCCAGGGCGACAGAGCGAGACTCTAAAAAAAAGAAGAAAAGCACAATGTGCTTAAAAACAACCTTATGTGGGGTGGGTTTAGCTATATATTTGTATATATATTGTCCTGACTTCCCCTGGTTTCTTCTCACTTGGGGCAAATGAGCTGTTTCAGCCACAAGGCAACAACATCATGGGAATATGGCAGCCCGAGGCTGGGGTGGGGGAGCTTCCTAGGGGAAAGCCGCTATAAAAGGGGGAGAACAAAGAAAACTGGAGGAGAAAAGAGGGTAAAGGAGAAGGAGGAAGTAGGAGGGCAAAGAAAATATGGAGGAAAGAAGGTGAGTGTGAGAGTAAGAGTGAAAGAGGATTGAGAGAAGCCATGCCGAAGAGGCTAAAGGAGGCAAGGGGTGGGCAGCCTTACATTCCCGACAGGGTGGGGGAAGAAGGACGGAGCCTGCAATGCAGAATGGGGCACAGCTAGGTGACCCCACTAAGATGGAACTGACGTGAGCAGGACCAGCCAGGCAGAGCCTTGTAATCAGGGTATACAGGCGGCATCCCAGGAAGCCAAGGCAGTGCTGTAGGACAACTATTAATCCTCATTAGGCTTAATTGTTGTGATTTAACATTTATTGTGTGCCCATCAATGTGGGCACTTTAACACATAAATAACATTTGCTGCTAAGGCTGGGTGCCATGGAAAAAAAAAAAAGAAAGAAAAAGAAAAGGCAGGTCTACTTAGACCTTTCCCCTAGATAGCTCTTGAAGGTCCTGGGATTAAAAACACATGTCTTTTACATATTCACTCACACACTCAGCAAACTGAATTGTCCACATTTTCCAGACCTTAATAAAACAAACCATACTCCTCTCATAAAATGCTGCCATTGTGTCAGACCTTAGGGGTCAGTAGAGCCAACATGATAGCACGTTGTTCTAGCAATCCCAATCACATTTGGGTCCATATCTCACAAACTTTGGGTTAATATCTCACCTTTGTGGACCTAAACAAATATGAGATATTGACCCATTAGTTCCACAAAATCAACATGCCCAAATCCATGCCTCATTGAACTAAATATAATAATCCAATTGGAGAAATGAGATAAAGTCACAAGGACAGGGAGGCATTGTGTGATTTGTCAAAATGTAAATACCTATACCTCATCTTTACCCAAAAAGCACTCTCAATGGGTTTAGCAATGTTTAGCAGTCTACTCTACACGCAGACTAGCAGAGACATGACATGACTGGCCAACCAAGTATTTAGTCTGCTCCTCAGTAGCGATGCATCCAGTTGATTTTTAAGTTTTGTGGCTGATGAGCAGGGTGTTTAGATGTAATGGAGATGTCCTTGCCTTCCAAATGAAATGGAATGTTCTTCCCACCATCTATTATCTCTATGGGATAACCCCTCTGAGTGATGCAAACAACTGCAAGCCTTGCCACCTCCACTCCATCCAGCCTCTTCACCCATGCACAGCATCAAACTCACCCTCTCCCAAAGCAAATCCCATCTTTGTGGAGTTTTAAGAGGACATAAAAGGGGCAGAGAATATTATTTCCAAGTAAAAGTTGGCTTCACTGGCAACTTTAACTCATTCATTCCACCAACATGCTTTGTAAATTTATTGTTATACTCTTTGTAGAGACGGAGTCTTGGTATGTTGCCTATGCTGGACTCAGACTCCTGGGCTTGGTCTTCTCATGCCTTGGCCTCCCAAAGTGCTGGGATTACAGACGTGAGCCGTCATACCCAACCGCAACATGTTCTTAACATTTACTGTGTGCTAAGCACAGCAATGAAGATGATAACACATTCTCTAATGTAATTTCCACCATATCCCTATAAGGCAGGTAGATTGTTCCCATTTCAGAGCCAAAGAGACTGAAGCTTGAACGTTAACCACAGACAAGGACGTAGCTTCAAACTATCTGACTTCAGAGCCCAACTTGGGATTTGCTGCACGAACCAAAAACCCATCCTTGACTTCAGGATGCTGATTCTGGACTGCCAGGAGGCAGCACAGTGCATTTTTGGTTGCAAACGCAAAAGAGCCCAGAAGGCTCTGCTGTGCACACAGTTCAGGTCTTCATTTAGCACTTTCTGGCCATGGGATGTCAGGCAAGTTACTTCATCTCTCAGAGCCTCGTTTTCTTGCGTAGGAATAATACAGCGTAGTGCCAACCTCATTAGGCTATTAGGAGGATTATCTGAGATAATGATACAAAGTGACTTACACAGTGTTGGCATCATGAACACCTGATAAATTTTAGATGGGATGTTTTTAAGCAAGCAGGCTACTGAAATTTCAGGTGAGAGATTCCAACACAAGGGCCCGCCCAGGACTGTGGTGCTAAAAGGAGACACACAGACTAGTCCTGGGAGACAGAACAGCGTCTGAGTCCTGAGCACAAGAGCAAGTCAGATACACAAAGTGGTGGGAAAAGGGTATTCCAAGCAAGAAAAGAGCCTCAGCATTTAGGTTTAACTGTAGCAGTGGAGCCAAATTATCTTAGAGGAATTCATTTCCCTGTGGAACATTCCACAGATCCCAGGTAGAACCCTAGCCCCTCAAGTTTGAAGGTGAAAATTCCATCCTGTGAGAGCACCACCACTCAGCTAAGGTTCCGACAGTCCCTAGGAAGAGTGCCCCTTTGCCCCGTGGTCAGGCGCTGGCATCTCGGTGCTATGAAAGGTGCTAAGAGTAGGATTTGATTGGGGGAAAATAGGAGACATCTGAGCAGGGATGGCGGGTCACGCCCAGCTGGGGACATACTCTGAGGACTATACCTGAAGAAATGGCTTCATTAAGCAGCATCAAGATCCTCACTTGGGATTTGTCTCCTTCCCTTTGTGTGTGGAACCCACCCCGCCTCCTCCACCCTTCTGTCCCACAGACAGGGATTTCAGAGCAGGAAGAGTTTAAAGGAGCGCACCCACCTGTGTCTTGAAGAGATGCAGGACTGACTCAAAACGTGGCTCAGTGACCTCTAGTGTGTCTTGAGAAGTCAGGGAGTCTGTCCACACCAGGCCTTCCTTCGCCGGCAGCAGCAATCCAGGGGGCTAGGTTAGGGTCCAGGTGGCTTGAAATAAATGAACATTCATTCTTCAATGTGCTGCGCCCCAGCAGCCTGCTTCACTCACCCATGTGACCTGCCCCTCAATTGGGCATATTCCCCCCAGAGACTGGCAGGACTCTTATCTCTCAAGTCCTCATAAACCCCTGGAAAGTTGCAGAATCCTTAGAAATCAGCTGATCCAGGAAACTCAGATCTCAGGAGTATAGTAAGCCTGGCCGGGGCCGTAGAGAGTCTCATCTCACTCAGTAGTTTGGAAGTGGGCTCTGGGTTGTCTGTTGCTTTTAACAATCTCCCCAAGTGAATCTGATTCTTATAAAATGTGAGGCTCCGATCCACCTTTCTCAGAGCCAACATTCAGCCCTGACATCCAGCAGGAGAGTGGCCACACTGGTTGGTGGAATGTTGAAAGAGGTTTGTACTGATAGGTGAATACTGGGTGCTCTGACCTCCCCAAGGCTTCCTCACACCCACACCCTGGTCCTTCCCCCAGGTGCTCCCCATCACTATCCCATCCAGCACCTAAAGGCTCAGGCCAGGTGCAGCCAAGACCTCCAGCCATAAAGACTTTCTCCACTCCAGCTGGCCAGTGCCTAGGCCATCCTGCTTGCTAAATATCTTAACTGTGACCCTAGAGTATAGCATAGGGCCTTGAGAGGTCATGCAGAAGCCAAGAGCACTTCTAACAAGCCCAGCACTCCTCTCAGCCCGATCCTGACCACTGTCCAGCCCTTGACAATCACCTTCACCTGGCCCCGGGTCTAGGAAAGGAGCTACCTGGAAGGGAGGGCAGCTCCATGCTCGCTGGTCTTTCTCAGCTAACACCTTAAAAGGTTTTAGCAATGCCTATGAGCTTCCCAGCTCCTCTGGCATTGGTTCGGGAGGTATGGAAGTTATCTGTTTCCATGAAAGGAGCAAGCATCCATCCTCATCCTCTCACCCACCTCTGACCACACAGGCAGCCACATATCTTCTGGACTCCCTTCCTGGGAAGTGAACAGCTGTGGCAGGCAGAACGGCAAAGTCCTATCAAGTCTCTCCAGCTGGGACCAAGTGCTTAGCAAGCTGGCACGAGGCAGTGCCGAGCCAGCAGCTGCTGCCACTGATGCTTCTCTTGTTCATATCTTGAGAGAAAAGACCTCCCAGTTCTCCCTTTGGCTAAGAGAAGATAATGCTAGCACTTCCAGCAACCTCTCAGGTGACCATGAAAGACAGTCACTTAGGGAATGTATTTGGCAGTCAGGACCAAACCAGAGACATTAACTCCAAAGATCCCTGCAGCAAATTGGTGTCACTGAGAATAACTCATACAAGGACGCTTTGTTTGAAACAGAGCAATGTTAAATGATCAGGTAGACTGTTTTCCAGACCTAGAATATGTCCAAGACCAAAGCAAACACAAAGTGTTCCCGGGAGGCCCTCTGCCCACTGATCTACACTTTGACAAGGCGAAGGCAGTGAGGTGGGATCTGAGGTGTGCCATCAAGTCAAAGATGGTGGGGATGATGAAGATCATGGAGGAGGTTACAGATGCACTTATCCATCCATCCATTTATTCGATCAACAGCAGTGATCGATCACCCACTCTGGACCAGGCTCTGTGAGAAGCAATGGAGATGCAGTGGTTAACAGGAGAGGTGAAAATAGATACAGCCCTCATAGACTGTTGTTTGTTTCTTATTAATTTTTCCTGGATTTGGGGCCTACTTTCTGCTTTTCTCCCCTTTTATATTACATGTTTCACACATATGAAATACATGTCTATACACATATGTAATTATACAGGATCTTAAAAAATAACCATATACCTGCCACCCAACTTTTTTAAAAACAGTAATTGTCACTGCCAGGTGTGGTGGCTCACGCCTGTAATCCCAGCACTTTGGGAGGCTGAGGTGGGCGGATCACCTAAGGTCAGGAGTTCGAGACCAGCCTGACCAATATGGTGAAACCTCATCTTTAAAAACAATAAATAAATAAAATAAAATAAAAAATAGTAATTGTCATTACCACTGAGGTCCACTGCATGCCTCCCCCAATTCCATTCCTTTCTTCCCCTCCCCACAACTTCCCTCACAACCACCACCCTGCATTCTGGACTTATCTTTCCCATGTAATTCTCCCACACGTAGACCATACAGAATTTTTAGTGCAACTCACAGAGATATTTGGTAAACACTGCTCAAAGCAAATATTGCAACCTAAGGCCATAGATATTCTGCCTCAAGAGTCGAGCTCCCATCTGGCTTCCGTCCCTGAGATTCTAAGGCTTTGATTCATTGCTGGGAACTGATTTTGATACACCAACATGTCTGGTTTTTAAAATTTCTAGTTTGCCTTCCTCCCCATCACCTACATCTGGCATCTCTCCCCTTGCTATCTCCCAAAACCTAAAATGCAATAAAATAAATAAATGGAAAAAAAATTCTAGTTTGAAGGAATTTTGACAACTTTTCCAACTACACCTCTTTTGGGAGACCTTGTTGCTTCTGAATGAGGAAATACGGGTTGTGGCCAAGCCCAGGTTGCTTGAGGGCTTTTAAGCGATTTGGGGGCCTTTAAAGTAGCTCTCCTCTGGGCCTTGCCTGGCACCTCAAGGTAGCCAATCATAGAAACCAAAAGCAGCTCCTCTGAATCTGAAACTGAAATGAGATCTTGCTGCTGCTGCTACTGCTGTTAATTTTTAATAAATTGTCATAAGAACCTTGTGAGGTATGCAGGGAAATCCTTGTTTATTTTTGGTTGGTTGGCTGGTGGGTTTTTTGAGACAGGGTCTCACTCCTGTCTCTCAGTCTGGAATGCAGTGGCGCAATCTCAGCTCACTGCACCCTCAACACCGTGGCTCAAGTGATTCGCCCATTTCACAACCCCCACCTCCAGTAGCTGGTACTACAGGCGTGTGCCACCACACCCGGCTAATTTTTGTATTTTTTGTAGAGATGGGGTTTTGCTATGTTATCCAGGCTGGTCTCAAACTCCTGGGCTCAAGTGATCCACCTGCCTCAGCCTCCCAAAGTGCTGGGATTACAGGTGTGAGCCACTGCGCCTGGCCTGGGGAAATGCTATTTTTGTCTTCAGACTACAGATCAGAAAACTGAGACTCAGAATGTTTCAATTCCTTGTTTTAAATCACAAAGCTAGTTTGAGGTGTAATGGAAACTGAAAAAAAATAAAATAAAATAAAAAGCATTTCTGACTCCTCATCCAGCAATAATTGCCATAATTTATCAGGTACCTACCCTATGCCAGGCACTTTACATGCTACATGCATTGTGTCATTTAATTCTACCCAACCCTATGACAGAAGTACTGCTGTTATCCCATTTTAAAGATTAGACTTGAGGCTTGGGAGTCAAATGACCTGTCCAAGGCAACAAGGACTAGAACCCAGGACTCTAATCCAAAACCTTAATCCCGTTTCTTCAATGGCAACTATCAACATGGTTGAGATTGCAGAGCACGGACAAATGAGATGCACTGCTGAGTTTGCTAGGATGGGGAAGGAGATGGAAGAGGGTTTATCTCAGAGGGTCAAGCCCTCCCAGAGAAAAACTATGAGGTAAGGTCTTGCTGTCCAACAAGTAGGGGTGGGAAGTAAGATACCTGAGAGTTTTATGCACAGAAAAATCCAGAAAGCATATCTACCCCTGCTGCAAGAGTTGCCAGACACAGCCAAGCCACTTGAAAGAGAACTGAAGCACCGGGCATGGTGGCTCACGCCTGTAATCCTAGCATTTTGGGAGGCTGAGGTGGGTGGATCACCTGAGGTTAGGAGTTCAAAACCAGCCTGGCCATCATGGTGAAACCCCATCTTAAAAAAAAAGAAAAAGAACTGAAGCTTGCAGTGTGGTTCTGGATCATTGACATCAAAACAAAATAATCATTTTGCATTCCCCAGGTTGCTCTCTCTTTGTGAGATTATTTCTGGTTTTGCCTGTCCTCACTCTAAATGATACAGAGCAGAGTCCTACGAGAAGAGGGATATGATCTCCAAAATGACTTCCACTTCTATCTCCTCTGTAGGAACAAAATGGTTCAGAGAGCTGACATCTTCTTCCAGTGTTCCTTGCTGGTGTTTATCCAAAGTTCAAATGCAATTACTTTTGGGGGTAGATACACACCCACGGATGCAAGCTAATTAGGTAAATGGGGTCACTGCTGGATGAACAAGAGCTGCAGCCTGATAAAGACTAAAAGGATGCCAGCCAAGACCTAGGGAAAAAGGCAAAAGATAACGGAGAGGCTGTTTTGTGCATTGTGTGTGTTCTATGTTAATGCTCTTGGAATCAGTGCTAGCATGACCGAGCAACTTGATGAGAGCCATTTTCGATGTCAGAGTTTCAGTGCTGTAGGTCACACATGTCCTGGAGGCCAGCAGGACCTAATGACCTTTCCTGACCATCCAAGAGGATTGAGAAGGCTATTGGCATTCAGGAGACCCTCACAAATAAATAGGAAGCAAGCTTGAATCAAAATGTAGAGAGGCAGCTAAAACAGGCCTGGAGGACCAAAGATGAATTCAAACAAATAGTGCCTTCAAAAGGTCGTATCCAGATTCCTGCTGGCCCCACCACCACCTTCTCCCCAATACCGTAGGAGACGTTTTATGTCTCTGTCAAGGAGAGAGAGGACTGCATTGCACAAATAGGACATGTCAGTTACAGCTAGAGAGAGATAGCACGAGCTCCCATGACAAGGAACAGAACAGTCAAACAGTCAGAAGGGGTGATACTGTTTTGAAGGGAAGGCTAATTTTAGATATCAGAACCGCATTTCTAAATATTCTGTCTGTACATTCTATTTATAAGCTGAATTCTTTTTTTAAGCTTAAGTTGTTTTAGATGTTGGCAAGTTTTGGAGCTTAGGACTTCTTTGTTACGGGGGCCTCCAACAGAGAACTAAAAGCGTCAGTCAAGGACCAGCTATGTTCCCACTGCACTAGAACCTTACAAGATCAGGAGAAGTAATTAATATAATAGCTGGAATGATGAGATTTGGAGCCAGATCACCTGGGGCTGTGTCACAGCTTTGTTACTTAGCAGCTATGTTTCCTTTGGCAGATAACTAAAGAAACTTGGAAAAGTTACACCTCCCTAGACCTCAGTTTTCTCGTTTGTAAAGTTAGGATCAGACCATATACTTCCTAGCAGAGTTCTCGAAGGATTAAACAAGTTCAGGGATATCCAGCTCTGAGTATGGTATTGGGTACATAGAAATGTTCAATAAATGGTAGCTATTACCATTTATTTGATGTAGAGGCACAATTCAAAACAAAGAGGGCTATCTAGGCTCTATCAGACAGAAGTGAGAGGGGAGAACAATGAGAATGTTTCAGTTGTCAAGAGAGCTTTGTGGAGAAGAAAGATTTAGAAAAATGAGCGTCACAGAGAAGTGTGATGTGAAGAGGGAAGTGCCTGGACTCTGGAGTCATGCATCCCTAGGGTCAAAACCTGACCCCACTTCTCACCTCCCTGAGCTTGGACCAAGTTAACAAACCTCTGTGAGCCTTTCTTATCAGAAAAGTGGAAACAATAATCAGCACTTCATAGTGTGACTGGGAAAATCAAGTGAGACAAGAGGCGGATGTTGGTGTACAGAAGGGCCCCAGACGTGGTGGCTGTTGAAGACATCAGCAGGCATGATGTAGGCTTGAAAGCAGGACGAGCAGGAAGAATGCTAAATGTGAGAACGGAGTTTCTTACTAGCTGCCATGCATTAGATGTGGACTACGTGCCCGGTGCCTAGTGAATCCCCTAGAGGGTTTGTTACAGGGTTGCTAAGGGTCCGGTAGAGTCAGATGACCTGGATCATATACAGGCCCCGTGTTTCCTTGCTGTGTCACCATGGGCAAATCATTTAACTTTTCCAACCTGTAGTTCCCTCCCTGGTAAAATGTGGGTATTAATTGTGCTTTCCTCCAGTGGTTTGGTGGGGATTAAGTGAGACAATTAGCACAGTGCCCAGCACAAGAAAATACTGTAATGTTAGCTACCAATACCATTGTTTACATTCATTTTCTCATTTAATCTTCACAACCCCCACCCCCCATGAGTTGTGTTATTGTTCCCTATGTATAGATCGAACAACTGAAGCTCAGAGGATAAATCACTTGTCCAAGGCAACCATTAGCAGACGGTGGGGCCAGCTCTGAAGGATAAGAAATCTCAGCTTTGTTGTCTGACCTTTTGGATAAGCTGGTCAGTGGTGCCAGGGTTGGGGCAATATGACAATCATTTTTAAATGCATTTTATGCCATAATTCTCATCAGTCTTCTCTCTTCTGGTTGTCCCCACCACCGCACCACCTCATCTTCTGAAGGTTTCAGATTCAGGGCTGTGCGTAATGCAGAATGCAACCAGCAAGCACATCGGTGTTGCCCCTCTGGGCGCTTGCAGCTTCCCAAGGGTGACACAGTTTATGAAATGTCCGTTCTGATTTGCAAATAGGTCTGACACGGACGTACTTCCAGCTGGATGGTGATTTCCATAACAACCCCTCCTCCTTGGTGCCAATTAACAGAAATTAAATGTCCCTGGCACACTTTGTAATTCAGAAAATGCATGTACTGATTAAACCCCCCACTGGGCATCCATTATGACCTATGGGCTCCAGCCAAGTGCTAATCTCACTCCATCTCCATTTAAAGTCACAGAATGTTTTCTTCCTGGGCAAGAATCAATATCACTTCATTCATTTATTCATTTTTCATTCAATGGATGTCAACTGAGCATCTACTACATGCTACGTGCCCGGTGTTGTTCCATACAGTTGGGATACAGCAGCGAACAACACAGATAAGGTTCCTACCTGCAGGAAGCAGGGGAGTAAATGATAGACAAACAGGAGAATTTTTACATTTCAGATGTTATGAAAGGAACAAAGTGATGGGACAGAGAATGGCTGAGGGGCATGAGCTACATTACGTAGGGTGACCAGGGAAGATTCTCTGAAGGGATGCATTGGAGTTGAGATCTGAAGACTGAGAAGGAACCAGACACGCAGCGTAGTGGGAAGAGCAGGAACAAGCTCAGCCCATCCAGGAAACTCTCCATGGGATAGGTTCCATTAACACTCTTTTATTTATCAAGTATTTTTGATTACACAGTAAGTATTTGTTGAATGAACAATTGGAGAATAAATGAATCACCTTTTTTCCTGACAAGAAGGCCCATCATAGGAAAGATGAACATAGGGAAGATGTCACTGGAGTTATTGCAGGCAGAGAGGCAAATTACCTCCCTTTTCTCCATCCTATTCCCTGTCTCTAAAACAAGGGACTTGGCTTAGGCACTTGCTTTCCAGCGCTGTGAGATCTCAAGAACTCACCTTTCAGAGGAACTGGCCCTTGCAGTTATTTAAAGCAGTGACTATGCAGCAAACAAAGAGCAAACGATCATCTTTAAAAAAAAAAAAAAAAAAAGCCAAAATGGTTGTTTGGAATTGTATACATAAGACATGAAATATCATTTCCTTTGTTATCATTAGGGTATACTTACTGAATTTCTGCACCCGCTTATTCAGAAAGTACTTATTACTAGTTGTGAGTCTCTTCTCTCCCTCCCTTCAGCCCTCTTCCCTTTATCTCTCTCTCTGTTTCTCTCTCTCTCTCAATCCCCCAAGCTTTCTCTGGCACAGGATTTCAGAGCCCAGGCTATAGAATTGGAACACCTAAGTTGTGCTAAAGTGTGTCTTACTATGTGACTTTGGGCAAGTCACTTCACCTCTCTGAGTTTCAGTTTTCTCATCTATATAGAGGGAATAATAATAGAAGACATCTCACAACACCACACAAAATAAATACTAAGGTATTGTTATCTTCATTAGCATCCATTATTATCCTTTTATAGATAAGAATGTAAAGTTTAAAGAACTCAACTTAGGAAACTGAGACAGGTTTTTAGGGCAGAAGAAACTCTAGTAACAAATGTGACAGCCACTGTTTAATGACCTGTTTCTACCTGCAGGATGCTCTATTCTTTGAGATAATTAAGGAGCAGAATCACAAGAAATAGCCTTCAGGAGGCCTTTGAATCAATAATAATAATTTTGAGCCAACAATTATAGAGCCCCTGCTATGTGTCACTGTACTATGTGCTTTACTTATATCAAACATTGACTTATTTGAAACTCCCGCAGTTACAATAAATACGATTACTACCCCCATGTTAAAGGACTGGAGAGATTAAAAAACTTCCATGAGGTCACAAAGCTAGGAACTGTGGAGTTTGGAAATAAACCCAGGCAATCTGGCTCCAGTCTGTGGCTGCTAACTGCTTTCTTCCTCATTTAAGATTGAATGAAAGGCTGGGCATGATGGCTCACACCTATAATCCTAGCACTTTGGGAGGCCAAGGCAGGTAGATCACCTGAAGTCAGGAGTTCAAGACCAGCCTGGCCAACATGGCAAAACCCCATTGAAATACAAAAATTAGCTGGGTATGGGGGCACGCGCCTATAATCCCAGCTACTTGGGCAGCTGAGGCCGGAGAATCACTTGAACCTGGGAGTTGGAGGTTGCAGTAAACCGAGATCACGCCACTATACTCCAGCCTTGGAGACGAGAGCAAAACTCCATCTCAAAAACAACAACAACAACAAAAAAAAGATTGGACGGAAGAGCTATCTCCAGACATCAGGGGTTTTTGGTGATGTCTTTTTGTTTTTACTTCAAATAGACTTGTCTTGTGGAGTGCTCCGTAAACAAAGAATTATTACCTGCCTAATCTCAAAACCCCTGGCCTGCAGACACAGCGCTAGTAAGGGCTGCTACTCCTTACTGCACAGTGCCAGCCATAGGAAAAGTCACACCTCCTACCATGGATGGGATTTTTCTGGGTGCCTATTAAAATGTCAGTTGATCTTAGAGTTGAAGTTCTTTCTACATCATTTAGCACAACCTGGAAGGTCAGATTAATGTGGCAGCCAGCTTTCCCTTGGCAGTTACTTTCTTATTACTTCCCTGCCCCTACACTTGTTCTCAGAAATGTTACCTCACAATAAATGTAGTTAAAAAGAGCAAAGAAACCATTGCTACTCGCTTGGAATGCAGATGCTATAATCTGGGAGAGACATTCTCACACCAACACTGATAATACAGATCAAAGAGGCCATCTCTGGGCCCATTGCAATATTAACAGGTCGAAACTTCTCCATAGGCAGATGCCCAGCATCAGCACTGGCACCAACCTACGCTCAAGGAGGAGAGGCAGGGTATGTCTAACGCAGGCCACCTTCCTTTTAAAATTGGTGAATAACAAAATGAAACCCCTGCCCACGTTTAGTGGTGTGTAGTGAAGACAGCATAACGCCAAATCCTGTGTAATTTATTGACATGGTGAGACACAGAATGTATCCTCGTAATCACGGAACGCCTGCTTCTCCTGCTGAATGTAAAGCAGCCACCTGGAGCCTCTGATAGCTCTTACTTGCTGTTACAGTGCTGAGTGAAGCACATTAGCTAATGAGGAAGTGCTGCCTTGCCTTTGTAGGCCCTGGGAGCTCAGGGCAGCTCCATTTTGAGCCCAGCTGTGGTTGCCTGCTTGAAAGCTGAGCCTCCTCTGGTACCTTCAGTCTCTGGAGCCACAGATCTTAGTTCTACCTTTGTAAGTTGGGGGTTTAGGTAAGACCCCCCAGATTGATGTGATAAGACTTCCACAAACGGCTGGAAGTCTTGATCTGACAGTTCCACACCACCCCCACAAATAATGAAGCTGTGATCATTATTAAAGTTTCCCCAAAGAGAAAACTAGACAGTTACATCAGCATCAGTCCCTGGACAGAAAAGAAATCGGGGTATACATGAAAGAAAACTGGACAGGAGACAGAAAATTATTGAGCAAATTTCCCATCATCCTTTTAGCTTTCTCCTTTCCTCCTGCAGGATGATCAGTTTGGACTTTATTAGTACTCAGAAGGGCCAAGAGCCACGCAACAAAGCCATAAGAGCAACCTCCTATTATGTGCAATCAAACCACCTGCCCTCACCTCACAAGGGGCTGCCAGAGATGTTTGGTTGCACTTTCCTCTGGGGCATCCTCAACCTAGGAAGAGAAAGGAGGCAAGAGATTGGCCAGGGAAGGGAGGATATTGATTACATGTGTGAGGATGATAAGAATGCAGGTTGAGTTTGGTCATCAAAATACAATATTTAAGGCCTCAGAGAAATTCTGGGGGCTCACGGGTTTTAACTTTTTATTTGTGAAATAACTTCAGATTTCCATAAATGTTTGCTAAAATAGTGCAAAGAGTTCCTGTAAGGTCTTCCACTAGGTTCCCCAAAAGTTAAGATTTTACCAGGTTCATTTTTATTTACTTATTTATTTTTGGACCATTTGAGAGTAAGTTGGAGACTAAATGCCACTTATCCCTAAACATTTCAGTGTGTGTTTTTCAAAAATAAGGATATGCTTTTACATAACCATAATAAAATCGGGAAAATCAGAAAATCGGTGTTGATATAGTACTATTAACTAGTCTACAGGTGTAGTCAATTGGCCTATTATTTTTTAGTTGTCCTATTTTCCCTTACAGAAAAGTTATTTCGAAAGTCTTCTCTAAGATCCCTTTCAGGACCACATCTTGCGTGTAGTTGTCATATCTCTTGTTTAATGTGGAACAGTTAATGTGGAACAGTTCCTTGAGATTCATTTTCTTTTATGGTCTTGGAATTGTGAATAGTACAAGCCATTTATTTTATGGAATGTCTCTCAATCTGTATTTGTCTGTTATTTCTTTCTTCATCATTAGATTCAGGGTTTAGAGCAGGAGTCGGGGCTTGACAGTAATGGACGATAACCTGTAAAATGAAGTAGGAATCCCTGAGGCTATGCTGATATAAATAAATAAATGCAGGAGAAGGAAAAGCTCCCCCTTATAGTCAAGTGCCAATCTCTAAGTGTAAAAGAAATTATGGAATTTAAAAACAGCCCATTTGGCAACCACTCAGTAATAATTGGTTTAGGCAATAACCATGAATGAATATTAAAACTAGTGGATGAAAGCTTGAAAAGTCTCAAAATGTCTCCTCACAAGATACTTATTAGTCACAGAAGGAAAAAAAAAACACAACTTTACAGTAGACAATCACCTTAACCAAAACACCAAAGTTAGCATCACCAGCAATGGGGAAACAGATACTGTGTACCTCCTGATATGATGCACTGAGAAGAACACAGCTTCTCTTCTGTGAGAAGAAAAATTTCTACCCAAAAGGTATAAGAATCCTGAAGAACAACTATAGTTCATCCCAGCTGTATTTGCACGCAACAGATTCTGAAATCCTTTTTACTTTACAGAGCCTGCCTTGGTCATCTTCCCAGGAGGAGCTTGTGACAACTGGGATGCAGAAGAGAGCAAACAATCTGCTGGGATGGAAACTGCTCAATGGAGAGTTTGTGGACTGCATGATATTCCTTGACCATCAGGGATGGTACAGTGATACCAATAGTCTGGCCTCCAAGACAGGAGAGTAATAGGAAGCAAATCCATCTTCACCCGCAGTATTAATGGGTGGTGGGCCAGAATGGAAAAAAGCAAGTCAGTCATATGCTGTTACAGGTTACACCAGACTCTCATCCCTCTGTTACTCACTGCTTTTGTCAAAGCCAAACTTTATCTTGCTAACTTCTCATAGCTTGGCACCTAACAAATGACAAGACGGGACATCCAATGTCTTCCAGTTTTGTGGTCTGGCCTGTCTCTCCAGATCAGACTTAGAGTGATGCAGAGATGACTTAATATTCTCTTTGATGTTCAATCCGAAGAGGCCAATGCTTCAGCACAATGTCCACTAGCCATCACCCCCAGCCTGGTTCCCCATCAAGCATCCTGCATCACTCTGCCACATCTTTATTCTTTTCCAATCTGTCTTTTCCCATGATACCCTCTGACCCAAAGGATTTCTAATAAAACGTAGTGATCAAGGAAATAAAGACTTGGTACCTAAAGAGTCTCAGACAAGAAAAAAACCCGTGATGTTATAAGAAAGATACCAAGCTGCAATGCTTACAAAGAGGTTATTTCAAGTAGAAAGATATAAATATCAATTATAACCATGCATCCTTTTATGTTCATAAATAAATCATTATCTAGAACAAACCATTAGAAGACATTCTACTCCTCATTTAAAAAAAAAAACACTGTAATCTAAAATACAACTTTAAAATCACCTGTGCTAACCTACAAGAGACGTTGCTCACATAAGTGAAATTCATAAATACCCTGATGCTATTTGAACTGTATATTTTCATCTTCTCCTCTCTTAAGACATCAATAAGAATTTGATTTTTTAAAAGCACATGCCGCTCTGATTATCAAAGACAATAACACAAATGCAACATTACTGAGATATGTCACTTGTTTTAAAGTTCAGATCCTAATTTTACACGGACACATCCTCTGGTTTTTCATCCAGCCCTGCTTGTAAACAGGAGCCAGCACTGGCCAAACCACAAGCAGAGTAAGGATTGCATCTGAAGGTTACAGAAATGTTTTCTTCTTTGTGAAGGTGTCACATGCAGGGATTAAACTGGCAGCCATCTTTGAATGCGATGAATAATTTGGACTTCTTAGCCACACCCTTCTCTCTGTTAACCACAGGAAGAGGTGATAGTACACCATAAGAAGCCCCAGGGTTCTGGCTTTATCTGCCAAGTGGTAGGTGAGAAGGGAAGAGATGTGATTGAGCACACTGGCTATTTACACCTTGTCTTCAAAGCCCTCTTAGTCACACTTCCATCTTCATGCATTGGCTTCTGCCTTACAATCGAGCAATAGGAAACCATCACTCCTAATTTTTCCCTTGCTGTTTTTTAAGTCTCTGGGAACTTTCCATGATGTATAGTAGAGGGTTTCATAAGGATTTGGCTCTTCCTTTGAACCTGATTAGCCAATAAACTAAATATTTTCTAAAATATAAAATAAAGAATGTGATTTGTTTCCAGACGCTTAGAAAAAGCTCCCCACTTTTTTTTTTTTCTTGAGACAGAGTCTCACTCTGGAGTGCAGTGGAGTGATTTCAGCTCACTGCCACCTCCATCTCCCAGGCTCAAGCAATTCTCCCGCCTCAGCCTCCTGAGTAGCTGGGACTACAGGCGTCCGCCACCACACCTGGTTAACTTTTTTGTAGTTTTAATAGAGACAGGGTTTCACCATATTGGGCAGGGTGGTCTCGAACTTCTGACCTTGTGATCCACCCACCTCAGCCTCCCAAAGTGCTAGGATTACAGGGGTGAGAAACCACACCCAGCCAAGCTCCCCACTTTCTAAAGTTTTCATCTCTGGACTCTTGGTGTCAGCATACAGATTCCAAATGATCAAGGATCAAAAAGCGCTGGGAGTGGCAGGGAGGAAGCAAGGATGGGCTTGAATGATCGCAATGAGTCAATCAGAAATGTGCAGTAGAAGAGTTTGTTAATGATGTCTGAGTTCCATCTCCCGGAATTATTGTTTCTTATTACTACACTTTAGGTCAGACAGAAGGGGCGTTAAGAGTAAAAAGAGTAAGGAGAAAATGGATAAAGAGAAAAATACACACCTCCATGAAAACATAAGCAGAAAAACTGTAGACTCTTGTGTCTCTGCTTATTTTTCTATGTACAGTGTTTTAATAGACCAAAGAGACGCTTTATGAGTTTATATATATGTGAATAGTGTTTATAAAAGGGGTATAATGTTAGTCATTATGGAATATTGCATAAATAAACCTTGCATATATACAATATATAAATATATAAAAAATGATTGCTTAGGGCAGTGGACACTTAAGGACTTCTAAACCTTTCATATCTTCATCCCAAAAAATAGAGAGTTCCAGGGCTGGAAGCTTATTTCCTTAGTATATTTCGCTGTAAAGCCAAGAGATTTGGGGGCTTATTTGCTGGTTTTATAATTTATAATGATCTGTATGGATTACTCTGAAATGTCTGTTGCATGTGTGTTGGTGTTGTTTGCCCACATGGAGTCATCAGAGATTCGTTCCACCCTTTGTATCCTGGAAAACCAAAAGGAGTTTTCTAGTAAGAAGAAAAACATACAGAATATGTCTTCACTGTTGGGTAACTCTCAAATTTGTAGCACTCCAGATTTCTTGTAAAACTGTGCTAATGGGGTGTTTAATGTCAGGGTTATTGTGTCTCAGTTCAATATCCAGTACTGATAATGTTTCTCCTGGGAGCACATATTTTTTTTCAAGTGCTTTTCTCCTGGACTTAACATGTTCTTCTAGAAGATATCAGAAGTCATGACCCTAAGCCACCTCCCATCAGGACCACTTTCTACCATCGGTTTTCAAAAAACTATCCACATGATCCACGTGTTTATTCTGTTTTATGTTCTGTGATTCTGTGGTAGACTCAGTGCTTTCAGAGTCCAAAGCTTGACTTGGGTTCGTGGCCCTAATGAAGTGCTAAATTTGCTCTTTACCACCGAGACTGATCAGAAGAAGCAAAAGGGGAAAGGGGGCTCCCTTGCTGGAGAGGTCCACTCACATCTTTTACATCAGACGAGAAGAGAACTGTGCCAGAAATCTGTGCATGAAACACCATCTGCTCTTCATGCAGGGAGGGTCAACCACGTGAACCTGCAGAGAGGACTCAAGTCTCCTTTGCCAAAAATGTGCATTGTTCCCAGCTGTAAGTGTATGAAGCCCAGTACATCTTTTAGCATGAAACAATAAAAACATGTTTATTTTCACTTAATAGGGTGTTCCCCAGGCCTGGATTTTTTTTTTTCAGTAGCTGCTTTGGAGAGGGAGGCACTTTGTCATAGATTAAATGTCAACAGTGAGCATTTGATTTCTCCCAAAGGGGTTTAGCTCCTGCCAGGTGCTCTGGACATCCAAAAGGGAGGGCTGGGAGGAGAGGAAATCACTTTGTCAGGCAGGAATTGCTTAGTTTCAGTGGAGGCAGATGGAGGAGCGGGCAAGTAACACTTCCTTTTAATGCCAGGCAGGCTGAATTCACCTCTGTGGAGCAAACTCTGGTTTGCACAACGCTGTGGACCTACGAAGGCCTCATACTGGACTCTTTCTCTGCCTGATTAGTGCAAAGGTTAGGTGCACAGTCTCAAGTGCCCAATTTCCTGTGTTGCTGCATTGCCAGCTGTTTGGGCTTGGGCAAGTTACTTAACCTCTCTGTGGCTCAGATCCCTTTTCAAGAAAATTAAGATGTAATAGCACCTTTCCGAGGGATGTTAAGGATAAATGTCTTAAAACATGTAAAGTGCTTTAAACAGTGTCTGGTACATATATGTGCTCAATAAAATTAGTAGTTTACACCTTCACAATGTTTGCCATATCCATCTACTACCTGTATTATTATTTACTTACAATTCTTATTTTAATTGACTTTTGAGGTGGAGGCAACTTCATCTCTAGTATCAACTTTCATCTAGAATTTAATTTAAAAGAAAACTGTATGTTCCAATGGTAAATTAGTATAATTTTGCCAGGCACAGCGGCTCATGCCTGTAATCCCAGCACTTTGGGAGGCCAAGGCAGGTGGATAGCTTAAGTCCAAGAGTTCAAGACCAGCCTAGGCAAAGTGGCAAAACCACATCTCCACTAAAAACACAAAACTTAGCCAGGCGTGGTGGCACATGCCTATAATCCCAGCAACTCCGAGGCACAAGAACCACTTGAACCTGGGAGGTGGAGGTTGCATGAGATGAGATGACGCCACTGCACTACAGCCTGGGCGACAGAGTGAGACTTGGTCTCAAAAAAAAAAAAAAAAAAAAAAAAAACAGGAAAATTAGTATAATTTGCTACAAATATAAAGTAGCCATAAAACAGTAATCACGAATATTTACTGGGTCCGTCCTAGCTGGCAGGCAATGTGCTAAATGTCTTGATTTACAATCCTCGTGCCCTATGAGGTCAGTACTATTACCATCCTACTTCCCAGATAAGGAAACTGAAACAGAGAGAGGTCAGCAAATTTGCCTATGGTTGTGTAATTAGTAAATAGAGGAGGCATTTCAGACGACAGAATCCAGGTTCTTCGGCACTGTTCAGTGCTCCTGCCCTAACAAAAACATCTTCCAAGCGTGGTAGATGGTCGCTTCCTAGGGCTGCTAAAATGATCAAAAATTCATTTGATGCAGCAATCCCATTACTGGGTATATATCCAAAGGATTATAAATCGTTCTACTATAAGGACACGTGCACGCGAATGTTTATTGCAGCACTGTTTACAATAGCAAAGACCTGGAACCAACCCAAATGCCCATCGATGATAGACTGGACAGGGAAAATGTGGCATATATACACCATGGAATATTATGCAGCCATCAAAAACGATGAGTTTGGGTCCTTTGTAGGGACATGGATGCACCTGGAAACCATCATTCTCAGCAAACTGACAGAAAAGCAGAAGATCAAACACCGCATGTTCTCACTCATAGGCGGGTGTTGAACAATGAGAACACATGGACACAGGGAGGGGAGCACTACACACTGGGGTCAGTTAGGGGGAAATAGGGGAGGGACGGTGGGGAGTGGGGAGCTGGGGAGAGATAGCAAGGGGAGAAATGCCAGATGTAGGTGATGGGGAGGAAGGCAGCAAATCACACTGCCACGTGTGTACCTATGCAACAATCTTGCATGTTCTTCACATGTACCCCAAAACCTAAAATGCAATAAAATAAATAAGCGGGAAAAAAAAATTCAGTAGCTTAAAACAACAAAAACTTGTCTGTCACGATCTGGAGGCTAGAAGTTCAATATCAAGTTGTTGGCAGGGCCATGCTCCCTCCAAAATCTCTGAAGGAGGATCTTCCCTTGCCTCTTCCAACTTCTGGCAGTTCCAGGCATTCCTGGACTTGCAGCAGCGTCTCTCCCAGCTCTGTCTCCGCCTTCAAATAGCCATCTTCCCTCTGTGTCTCTCTATCTTTGTGTCTTTTCTCCTCTTCTTGCAAGGACACCAGTCATACTGGATTAGGACCCACCCTAATGATCTCATTTTAACTAGATACACCTGCAAAGACCCTATTTCCAGATAAAATTGTATTCACAGTTACCAGGGTTAACCCTGGTAGATTAGTATAATTTAGCTGGGTGTAGACTTCAACCTATCTTTCAGTAGAGGGGTGGGAAGTGGGGAACCCAATTCCACCCATAGCTGTTGCCTACCTGAGGTTTTGAGCCTGGGGCCTGGAGAAGATCTGTAGGTGTTACAGAGGTGTTCAAGATGAGCACCAACCTGAGACTCTCTCATTTAAGCAATCAGACCTGAAGAGTCGGGATAAGGGAAAAACAATGGCTGATGTGTTTCAGTGACATTTCCAGCCAGTCCACATGCTAACTAAAGTTAACCACGTCGTGCCCCATCCCTGATACTCTGAGGAAGGTGGCTTGGCATAAGCAAGCCACATAACAACTCTTCCAGCTTCTCAGACATCCCTCATGAAAGGATGGCAGTAGAAATCCGGAGGGGAAAATGCAAGTTTCCAAAACTCCAGCAGGGAAGGGGAGGCACAAATGTTAGCTCTAGGCTAAATGCGGTGGTTCATGACTGTAATCCCAGCACTTTGGGAGACCGAGGCAGGCGGATCACCTGAGGTCAGGAGTTTGAGACCATCCTCGCCAATGCGATGAAACCCCGTCTCTACTAAAAATACAAAATTAGCCGGGCATGGTGGGCACATACCTGTAGTCCCAGCTACTCGGGAGACTGAGGCAGGATAATCACTTGAACCCAGGAGGCAGAGGTTGCAGTGAGCCAAGATAGTGCCACTGCAGTCCAGCCTTGACAACAAGAGCAAGACTCCATCTCAAAAAAAAAAAAAACACGGCGGAGCGCAGTGGCTCACACCTGTAATCCCAGCACTTTGGGAGGCTGAGGCGGGTGAATCACCTGAAGTCAGGAGTTCAAGAACAGCCTGGCCAACATGGTGAAACCCATCTCTACTAAAAATAAAAAAATTAGCTGGGCGCGGTGGTATGCGCCTGTAGTCTCAGCTACTTGGGAGGCTGAGGCAGGAGAATTGCTAACCCGGGAGGCAGAAGTTGCAGTGAGATCAGTGAGATCACACCACTGCAATCCAGCCTGGGTGACACAGGGAAACTCTGTCAAAAAAAGGAAAAAGAAAAAAACCTCACCTCTAGATCTGCTTTATATGGCTGGACTGGAATAGCAAATTCAGACAAATAATAAAGTCATCAACTGGAGAATGTGTAAAGAAAGAACAACAGCAGAGACAGTAGGGGGAAAATCATTTATTTTCATATCATTTCAGTAAAAACTTACCAAAAAGCAATTGTTCTACTGAGAGGCTTGAGAAGAGGGTGTTGGGGAGTAAGGAGGCGGAGTTATCTTGCTCTGTCAAACCAGGGTGTCCTTTGGGACTGCACGGATTTCGTAGACACCGGAAGTCCTCATCTTGAGTTCCCGGGCCACCTGGCAGATGGAAAAAGGCCAGCAGCAGTGCACCACCAGCCAGTCTTCACACAGTGTGCCCTAGGGAAAGACCAAAGTCTCTGTTCTGCTGCAATCACACAGGCTCATTTTTCTTCCTCAGGGACCTGTACAATATAATCTCCTAGCCCTTCAACCACGGCTTCCAAGATTCACCAACATCCGTAAACCAATGCCCAGGGACACTAAATTCCATAAGTGCCAAGCAGCTGAATTGCTAATCAATACCTGCAATTCAGAGCCCTGCACTTAGGACTTCTTATACAGACTTTTATCATTGAAACCACTGATTTCTCTATCTATTGCTTGGTTCTTTCTCTTAGGATCTAATATTTATAATTATTTCTTTGGAGTAGGTAATAAGTGCACGTGGCCTAAAATTCCAGTGTAAGAGGCCAGACGCAGTGGCTCACATCTGTAATACCATCACTTTGGGAGGCCGAGGTGGGTGGATCATGAAGTCAGGAGTTTGAGACCAGCCTGACCAACATGGTGAAAACCTGTCTCTACTAAAGGCCAGGCACAGTGGCTCACACCTGTAATCCCAGCACTTTGGGAAACTGAGGCAGGCGGATCACCTGAGGTCAGGAGTTTGAGACCAGCCTGACCAACATGGAGAAAGCCCGTCGCTACTAAAAACATACAAAAAGAAAAAAAAAAAAAAAAGAATCCAATGTAAGAAAGGATAGGAAGTAAAAAGTAAATCCCTCTCTTCAGCTGTCCCAGCCATCCAGTTGCCTGCCTAGAAGTAATCATTGTTACCAGTTTCTTGTAACTGGTAAAATAAATTCTACGTCTACATAAATATATACATATATAGTCTTTTTAAATAGTTCCAGATAAATTCTATATCTACATAAATATATACATATACCGTCTTTTTAAATAGTTCCATACTACTGTTCTTTACTTTTTGTTTTCACTTAAAAATATATCAGGCTGGGCTGGGTGCAGTGGCTCACACCTGTAATCCCAACACTTTGGGAGGCCGAGGCAGGTGGATCACTTGAGGGCAGGACTTTGAGACCAGTCTGGCCAACATGGAAAAATCCCATCTCTAGTAAAATAATATGGTAGAATAAAATTTTTAAATGTATTTCCTTTCTCAAACTTTCCCACTAAACATGATATGTTTCAATATCCTTACCCATCCTTCTTTTATTTGGAAAATTACAGGTTTGGAAGGCATCCAGTTCTCATATAGATTCAGGTTCACATACACCTTCAAATACACTTACCTGTATTTTATGTCTCTCCCTGGTGCCAATTCTCAGTGCAAAGGTGGACCCAGGTAACAACGGCCAACAAAGACACTCTTCATAATGCCCAGCGATGTCACACTCAAGACACATAGGACAGAATAGACCACAGAAACCTGTCAATAACCACATCAAAGAAAGCCAAGATTCTCAGATTTCTTGGAGCAACTTCACATCTCAAAGAATATTTACAACCCTATGCCACCAGTTTAATGCTGCACTCTCTCCCTGCTATCAGAGACTGAGAATAAATAACCAAGTCCCAAAACTCTGTGTGAAAATTGCCATAACTGAGCCACATCAAAATTGCCTTCTTTTGTTAAATACTGGCAAAGCTGAACCTGATATAATTCTGTTAGCATTGACTATGGTAATTGTTTTGTTCCTGTTAAGAGAAAAAGTATCAAATAATTTTTTTACAGTTGAATCATAACTGTTGCCTCAATTATGTTCATCTATCTAATTTCAACATTTAAAATAAACATGGTATGCAGGATACTTTTGAATAACAGACATCTTTTTCTGTAAGTGTGATGGAAAGGTCTTTTTGTAGCACACTGATTATGCCTCCTATTCTGAACAGGGTTTTATTCTATTTCTCAGACCAAATTTTGCTAGTGTCACGGAGCCACTGACACCTGTCAGTTTTACTCTGCAAACTATTAGGGGCTTGGTTCCTTGACCATTGACTGGAAACAATGTGTCAATTATTAGTTCACTCATCTTTACTGATATTATTTTCTACACATTCTGCATGAAACTTCTAACACAGAGGTTTTATTCTGAATAAGTTTTGGTTCACAGACTGTTTTGAGAATACAATGACAGCTATGAACTCAGTTCACAAGGGAGAAGAAAAATACATGCACATAGACATGCAAAATTGTGCATTCAATTTCACGGAGTTCATGGATCCATTGAAAATTATTAGCAGACCACAGGTTAAGAATCCCTAATATACAGTTAAGATGTTATGTCATCTAGCATTTGGAAAGATGACAACTGATGAATGCAAATAATTAGGGCTGTGAAACAGCAAGAATTCCAAGCTACCCCTAATCTCTGAAAATTTTTTCAAATAAATATTTTTTTGAGGCATAATTCATAGGTAAGAATATGCACAAGCCATAAGTGTTCAGTTGGAATGAGTGTCAACAATCACATACACCCAAGTAACCAAAAGTGTGGAACATTGCTGTCACCCCAGAGCTCCTGTGTCCCTTTCCAATCAATCCCAACCTTCCCACTGCTCACTAGAGGCAACCATTGTTCTGACATCTATTCTTATAGATGAGTTTTGCCTCTTCTTGGACTTCATATAAATGAAATCATGTTTGCTTTTGTACCTGGCTTCTTTCGTTCACCATCATGTTTTTGATGTATTTATGCTGTTATGTGAATCTGTCTCTTTTATAGTTGAGTTGTATTTCATTGTATGAATATTCCACAAATTGTTTCTCCATTCTCCCATTGGTAAACATTTATTTCATTTTTTGCTATTATGAATCAGACTGCTATGAAGACTCATCTGTAAGTGTTTACGCAGACATATGTTTTTATTTCATTTGGGTGGATTCCTGGAAGGGGAATTTCTAGGTTATGGGGTAGATATATGTTTAACTTTACAAGAAATGACACTTCTCCAAAGTATTTGTACTATTTTAGACTCCCATCAGCAATGCCTGAGAGTCCTATTTTGTTTATTAATGTATTGATTGATTGATCGATTTTGAGACAGGGCGTTGCTCTCCATCACCCAGGCTTGGGTGCAGTGGCATGATCATGGCTCACTGCAGCCTCAACCCCCCAGGTTCAAGTGATCCTCTCATCTTTTCACCTCAGCCTCCTGAGTGGTTGAAACTACAGGCATACACCACCACATCCAATGTATCAGACTGTTCTTGCATTGCTATAGAGAAATACCTGAGAATGGGTACTTTATAAAGAAAGGAAGCTTAATTGGCTTACATTTCCACAGGCTGTACAGGAAACATAGCAGCTTCTGCTTTTGGGGAGGCCTCAGGAAACTTACAATCATGGTTGAAGGCTAAGGGGGAGCAGGCATGTTTTACATGGCCAGGGAAAGAGGAAAAGAGCAAATGAGGAGGTGCTACACAGTTTTAAACAACCAGATTTCATAAGAATTACTCACTGTATAGTACCAAGGGGGGATGGATCCAATTGTGATCGAATCATGGGGGCAGCTTCTAATGGTTTAGCACCATTCACCCTTGGTACTATATAGTACTCCCAGGTCCCATCTGCAGCATGGGGGATTACAATCCTATGAGATTTGGTGGGGACACAGATCCAAACCATATCACCTGGTTGACATTTTTTTCTTATTTTAGAGATAGGATCTCCCTATGTTGCTTGAACTCCTGGGCTCAAGCAATCCTCCCAGGTTGGCTTCCCAAAGTACTGGGATTACAAGCATGAACCAACACATCTGGCAGAGAGTTCAAATCGCTCCACATCCTCACCAATATTTGCTATTGTCAGTTCTTTTTATTTTAGCTATTCTAGTGAGTGTGAAGTAGTCACCATAGCCTCTGAGTGCACCAGACACAGATATCATGACAGCAGCACACTGAAGAACCTCCTGACAGCGGCCTGTCACTGGCTACCCCTTGTTCTCCCACAGGGAGCACTGCAAAGTTCCACTCCCAAATTCAGTGACAAAGAGGCAAAAAAATAATAACAAAACCTAGGAATTCTGTTTTACCTTAGACTCTCCAAGGCTCCAGGACTCTGGACTTCAACTTTGAGTAGTGGATGGAGTAGCACAAGCATGCAAAGGGCATGAGGGATGGGGCAGGGAAGGAAGTCACCTGCCCTTAAAGATCAGAACGTCTGTTTTATCTATTCAGGAGTCTCAAGATAGTCAGTAAATTATCACTGTAGACATCTCTTGGCCCAGAGCAAACTCTGAGCTCAGTCTCAAATAAGACTGGGATATTTTACCCTACATTTAAAAGGTAATCCCAGGGAGATCAGCAGGCGCCACCCAGCCTGGATAGCTGGTATGAACAGCTTAGGGGACAGCAAATGGTCCAGTAAATTTACTGAGAGTACAGGGTAGTCACACTGTATCAACCTTGAATTAGGGGATTTTGAAATCAATGGCACACA
Organism: Sapajus apella; assembly: GCF_009761245.1. Classification (NCBI taxonomy): domain Eukaryota; kingdom Metazoa; phylum Chordata; class Mammalia; order Primates; family Cebidae; genus Sapajus; species Sapajus apella. Next base: position 4,666,615 of record NW_022436941.1, read on the forward strand.
AAAATCAATCAACTCTCACGTGTAGATTAAAAAATAGTGCAAATCCCTATAAATAAAAAAAAATTAATCAAAACTTGCTTAATTGTAAAGCTGGCAAACTAAGTGACTAATAAATTGCTTTTACACAATTGCTTCAGCTGCATCACTTTAACTGATAAAGAGAAATGCCCACCATCCTTAATAAGTATATTGTAAAGAAATTGTTTAGATGCATTTGAGCCCTTGCACCATATTTACATGACTCACATGCTTTTTTTAAAAAAAAAAAACATGCTTTTATCTTTATTTTTAATCTTTTTTGTCATATAATCATGTTACGTGAGTGTTCATTAGGAGGTAGTACTAGATGCTGAAAGAAACATACTTCAAATTCAATTACTGTACTTGGAAGCAGAAATCAGATGTGATTTTTATAAAACACTATGAAAAACAAACTTATTATATAAAAGCTAATATTTCTACAGAGTTCACTATGTATCAAGCCCTGTTATAATCAATTTGCACATATTAACTCATTTCATCTTTGCAACAGTCCTATAGGTACTCTTCTTATCCCCATTTTACAGATAAGGATGCTGAGGCCCAGAAGATTTAAGTAATTTGCCCAAATTCACACAATTATGAGTGAAAGGCAGAGGTGAGATTGAACTCAGATATACATATGTTCTCATGTCTTACGTATTTATCTATTATGCCACAATGGTTGTGGATTGGTGTGCTAGACAGTATCCTATCACTACGTTACCTTTATTCCTGTGGGGTAGTCTTAAGTCATGCAACTTCTTTTTCAAGATGAAGTCTTGCTCTGTCGCAGAGTCTGGAGTGCAGTGGCTCAATCTTGGTTCACCGCAACCTCCACCTCCTAGTTTCAAGTGATTCTCCCGCCTCAGCATCCCAAGTAGCTGGGGTTACAAGTGCCTGCCACCACACCTGTCTAATTTTTGTATTTTTAGTAGAGACAGTGTTTCGCTTCTTTGGCCAGGCTGGTCTCAAACTCCTGACCTCAGGTGATCTGCCTGCTTCAGCCTCCCAAAGTGCTGGGATTACAGGCGTGAACCATCGCACCCGGCATCAACTTCTTTAAGAAAGATCCTTTCATCAAGTGTTGCTGCTCTGTACTGTGAGGAATGCAGTGGGATGTGGAAACACTGTCAGGTCACACCGCAAGAAGAGATGCACAAAATCAGGATGATGGGATTCTTTGTGCTAAAGACTCTCTAGGAGAAAACTTTGTGACACCTATCAAAAGCCAAGGCTAAGTATCTAGAATATATAAAGAATAAATCAACATATAGAAGATTAAACAAAAGAAGAAACTGGGCATAGGACATGGGCAAGTAATTCACTGAAAAGCAAACACAAATGGCCAATAATGAAAGGAAAAAGTTGCTCAATGTCATTAGAAATGAATACTAAGACAATCAGAAACCACTTGCTATCCATGAGAATACCAACTTTAAAAAGTTTGTCAATATGATATATTGTGGGGAGCCATGAAGAAATAGGTACTCCACTCACAGATGGAAGTAGAAATTAGCACAGCCACATTGGAAGGCAATTTTGATGAATCTATGAAAATGTTACATCCTCTAGGGCCCAGTGATTCCATGTATCAGTGTCTACCCAGGAGCAATGCTTATACATGCCCACAAAGAAGCAGATACAAGAATAGTCACTGTAGCACTACTTGTAACTTTAAATTTAAAACAACATGAATGTATAATAACAGACTGAAGTACAAACTATGATGGTATAACTATACATGCTATGGAATACGAAAGATCAATTAAGCACCACCAAGGTTAAATCTCTAAGACATACTTTGAGTTTAAAAAAATCAAACTGCATAATGATAGGCACAGCATAATACATAATACCATTTATGCCTTGTTTAAAGAGTTATAAAGCAATAATATATGTTACTAATAAGCACATTTGGAAATACAGAGAAAAAGATCAGGAAGGAACCCCTCCAAAATTTCAACACTTTGGCAGGTCAAGGCAGGAGGATCATTTGAGGACAGGAGTTTGAAGCCAGCCTGGGAAACATAGTGAGACCCCACCTCTACAAATAGTTTAAAATAAGCCAGGCATGGTGGCATGCAGCTATAGTGCTAGCCACTCTGGAGGTTGAGGCAAGAGGATCACTTGAACCAAGGAGTCTGAGGTTACAATGAGCTATAGTCAGGCCACTGCACTCCAGCCTGGGCAACAAGCAAGACCCTGTCTTTATAAATAAATAAATTAAATTAAAAGAGGGACATGATTCCCTTTTCTGTAACATTTCATTTTTTTGCAAGGTAAATGCATTCATGTGTCACTAGTGAAAAAAAATTTTGCCTTTTTTTTTTTTAAGGAGCTCAGGTTCAAAAGAGATAAACTTAGCTTCTTCCTCTTACACCTAAAGGCCTGGTGGTTATGTAAGCACCCACAGTATAAATAATCCAGGCCTGTTCTCTGAGATGGGTTCCACCCACATGTGTGGAATGTTACTCATTATTCATCCTTCTAACCCAGAGGAGAGTCAAGAGAAAGAAAAGAAACCTATGCAAACCCGAGTGTGGGGCCCCAGAGAGAAGTAGGAAAGGTGGGTGGAAATTGCAGTGAGAAACATTTCAGATCAATTATTACAAAAAAGGCAGAACTTTCTTTCTTTTCTTCTTCTTCTTTTTTCTTTTCTTTTTTTTTTTTTCTTTTTTTTTTTTTTTTTTGACATGAAGGCTCACTTTGTCATCCAGGCTGCTGTGCGGTGGCACGATCTCAGCTCACTGCAACCTCTGCCTCCTGGGTTCAAGCGATTCTTCTGCCTCAGCCTCTCGAGCAGCTGGGACTACAGGTGCGTGCCACCACGTGAGACTAATTTTTGTATTTTTAGTAGAGATGGGCCTTCATCATATTGGCCAGGCTGGTCTCGAACTCCAGACCTTATGATCTGCCCACCTTGGCCTCTCAAAGTGCTGGGATTACAGGCATGATCCACTGTGCCCAGCCAAGGGGCAGAACTTTCTAACAATGAGATGCTCAGAAAAGAAATGGGGCACATTTATACATTGCTAGTGGAAGTGTAAATTAGTACAACTTCCAAATGGAAAACCATTTGGCAACATCTATCAATATTTAAAATAGCACATACTATTTGACTATCAGGTTTACTCTTTACTGGTTGTCTAAGAGATATACTCACACACGTGCAAAATGACATCTGTGCAGTGATATTCATACAGCATTGGTTTGAATGGCAAAGTCTGGAAATGACATTCAACACCCATTCACAATCAAGCTTATAGCAAGCGAGGGATGGAAAACAACTTCCGTTTTCCATTGTCTATGCTTTTTTGTACCCTTGAGATTTTCCTTAATAAATGTTTTAAATTGTTCATGTATCTAGAATAAGTCTAATAAAGATGTGCAAAGAGCCTATGCCACAAAACATTGCTAAGGGAAATGACAGAAGTTAAATGGAGGGATATACCATTTTCATGGGGTTGGACACTCCACATTGTAAGACTGTCTGGTTTGTAGGTCCAATGCAACTGCAATCAAAATCCCTGCAGAACTTTTGTAGAAATTGCTGATTCTGAAAATTATATAAAAATGTAAATATCCAGGTATAGTCAAGATGATCTTAAAGAAAATATGTTACAAGATAGTAAGATTTATTTTTAAAACACAGCAATTAAGAGAGTCGGTATGGCCACAGAGATAGGCAATAGAGAAAATAGAAAAAAGAGTCCAGGGACACATATTCTATTTTATAGAAAAAAGTATTGCCTGACTGAAAAAAATAAACGAAAGAGAAAGAAAAGAGATTCAAAATGCAACCAGCTTGAAACCAAACAAGTTAGAAATAATAGTGACCATAGCCAAGAATTTTTTGAGCACCATGCCAGACACTGTCATCTCATTCATTCCCCCAGCCACTACTATCCCCACTTAACAGACGCGTGCCAGAGGCACAGAAAGGTAGGTGAGAGAGAGCAGTTTGTCAGGTCACACAGCTGTCAGTGGTGGAGCTGCAGTTCACAGCTAGGCAGTATGACTGGAGAGCTAATGGTCAAAAATTTCAGATACTGACAAGTGCTATGAAGAAAACAAAACATTCTACTTCAGGAGCGTTTACTTAAAAAAGAAAGAAGAAAGGA
>NW_022436941.1:4670856-4671262 GCF_009761245.1 Sapajus apella
AAGGAAGAAAAGAAAGAAAGAAAGAAAGAAGAAAAGAAAGAAAAGAAAGAGAGAGAGAGAGAAAGAAAGAAAGAAAGAAAGAAGAAAGAAAGAAAGAAAGAAAGAAAGAAAGAAAGAAAGAAAGAAAGAAAGAAAGAAAGAAAGAAAGAAAGAAAAGAAAGAAAAGAAGAAGAAGAAAGGAAGGAAGGAAGGAAGGGAGGGAGGGGAAGGGAAAGGAAGGAAGGAAAGGAAGGAAAGAAAAGAAAGAAGGAAGGAAGGAAGGAAGGAAGGAAGGAAGGAAGGAAGGAAGGAAGGAAGGAAGGAAGGAAGGAAGGAAAGAAAAAATAAAACGGGGTCATTCATGTGTTAGGAAGAGGCCAGTGAGGGAACCTCTGGAGAACTGTACATCAAGAGCATCCCCAAGGGT
>NW_022436941.1:4686262-4699479 GCF_009761245.1 Sapajus apella
TTTTTTTTTTTTTTTTTTTTTTTTTTTTGAGACAGAGCAAGACTCTGTCTTGCTGGAGTGCAGTGGCGTGATCTCAGCTCACAGCAACCTCCACCTCTCGGGTTCAAGCAATTCTCCGGCCTTAGCCTCCCTAGTAACTGGGATTACAGGTGCTCGCCATCACATTCAGCTGATCTTTGTATTTTTAGTAGAGACAGGATTTCACCATCTTGGCCATGTTGGTCTTAAACGCCTGAACTTGGGATCCACACATCTCAGCCTCCCAAAGTGCTGTGATTATAGGCATGAGCCAGTGCGCCTGGCCCACTAATCACTTTTTAACACACATTGTTCATCAGGGCAGATGCACATTACAAGCTAGTTTACTGTGTATGCACTAATGCAACCATTTCATTCTTTTTTTTTTTTTTTTTTTTTTTTTGAGACAGGGTCTTGATGTGTAGCCCAGGCTGAACTGCAATGGCATGATCACTGCTCACTGCTGCCTCAACCCCCCTGGCTCAAGCCATCATCCCACCTCAGCCTCCCAAGTAGCTGAGACTACAAGTGCACACCACCATATGCAGCTACTTTTTAAACTTTTTGTAGAGACAGGGTCTCACGGTGTTGCCAGGGCTGGTCTCAAACTCCCGGGCTCAAGGGATCCTCCTGCCTCGGCCTCCCAAAGTGCTGGGATTACAGATGTGAGCCCCCATGCTGGGCCCCATTTAATTCTTTTCGGCATTTGTGGAGAGAATTCTTAGAAGGTCAAAAAGAGGTTTTATTTATTTAATTTATTTATTTAAGATGGCATCTCACTCTGTCACCTAGGCTGGAGTGCGATGGTGAGATCTCAGCTCACTGCAACTTCTGTCTCCTGTGTTGAAGTGATTCTTATGTCTCAGCTTCCCAACTAGCTGGGATCACAGGCATGTGCCACCATGCCTGGCTAATTTTTGTATTTTTAGTAGAGACAGGGTTTCACCATGTTAGGCAAGCTGGTCTTGAATTCCTGACCTCAAATGATCTGCCCGTGTCAGCCTCCCAAAGTGCTGGGATTACAGGCATGAGCCATCGTGCCTGACCTGGAGGATTTATTTTTAATTATTTCCTTGATACTATGTAATTTGCTCATTATGCAACTGTTTGTCATGTCTCTCCCTCTAGAAGGTAAGTTCTTTGTGGGGAATAATCTATGTCTGGTTTTGTTTGTTGATGTTTTAAATTATGTATATGGCTCACATTATGCAAAGCCAAATAAAATATAGAGATATAGAGACAAATTTCAAAATTTTAAATGTTTTATTTGGGCTGGGTGCAGTGGCTCATGCCTGTGATCCCCATACTTCAGGAGGCCAAGGTGGGCAGATCATCTGAGGTCAGGAGTTTAGACCAGCCTGGCCAATGTGGTGAAACCCCCTTTCTACTAAAAATACAAAAATTAGCTTGAATGATGGTGCACACCTGTAATCCCAGCTACTGGGGAGGCTGAGGCATGAGAATCACTTGAACCCAACAGGCGGAGGTTGCAGTGAGCCAAGATCGCACCACTGACCTCCAGCCTGGGAGACAGAATGTTCGCTCTGTCTCAAAAAAAATAATATATGTTTTATTTGGAAAGCAAGAATTGAAATTTGAGGCATGCACACAGACCACGCGGTCTTCAGTACTTTCAAAGAACAAAGAGGTTAGAGGTTTTTTTAAATAAGAAACAGAAATGTTAGGTATTGTTTTGCAAGAAAGTTCATTGACAGTAGCGATGTTTTGGGGAGCTGGCAAGTTCTGACTGGTAAGTGACAGCAGAGGATAAAACTAGTCTTAGAGTCACAGCAGGTTGTTTCAGTACCAGTTGGACTGGTTCCAGTTTACACCTGGCAGTTTTAACAGCCAGCCCTGCAGAGAATCACATTCTTAGGGCAAATGGTATCTGCCCTGAGTGTTTTTCCCCCTGGCCTCTCAACTTTGTTTTAGTTGAGTATGACAAGAAGGATCCAATTCATACAATCAACTTTCATAATTGTTTTTTTCTGTTTATTGAGACAGAGTCTCACTCTCTTGCACAGGCTGGAGTGCAGCGGTGCAATCTCTGCTCACTGCAACCTCAGCCTCCCAGGTTCAAGCGATTCTCCTGCCTGAGCCTCCAAATTAGTTGGGATTGCAGGCGCCTGCCACCGCACCCAGCTAATTTTTGTATTCTTAGTAGAGATGGGTTTCACCATGTTGGCCAGGCTGGTCTTGAACCCCTGATCTCAAGCGATCCACCCGCCTTGGCCCCCAAAAGTGCTGGGATTACAGGCATGAGTCGCCACACCCAGCCACAATTGTATTTTTATTGGGCAAAGCTGATCTAGAGGTTAAAATCAGGAATTCTGGAGCTAGGCTGGCTGGATTCAAATCCTTACTGGCCGGTGATCATAGGCAAGTCACTTGGCCTCTGTTGGTCTGTTTTCTCACCTGTGAAGTGGAGGCATAATGGCACCTACTTCATGGGGCTGCCATCCTGGATGGCAGTGAAACCGTCCATAAAAGTTGGGTAGTGTTATGATTGGTTGTGGCACTAATTTTTAACAGCTGGAGCCTGTTTTCTTCTGTGAAACGAAGATAATCATGCCCGACCTTAAAGGTGATGGAAATTTTTTAACGCTTTAAGGGATATGAGGCCTCCCACCCAGAAGCCGGACCAAAATAACAACGGTTGTTCGGAGTCAGGCATCTCTCTGCCGCTAACGAATTAGGAACATTTCAAGAGGCCGGCTGGAGAGGACGGCTCTCCTGGATCCCGGCCGGACTGGCCCCATCGCGGGAAGCAGGTTGGGTCTCCAGACAGGGAAGGAGTAGGTGGGAGGGGCTGGCCAGTAAGAAGGAGGATGCAGGGGTGGGTCAAGCTGGCTAGTAAGAGGGGAGGGGCCGGAGAGTGAAAAGCGTGCAGAGGGGCGTGGGGAGCTTGCGGCATCCCGGCGAGGAGCGCCGCCAGGCCTCGAGGTAGGACTTGGGGTGGGGTGTCGGTGGGGCCGAGGGGGGCTGATTGCATGCAATTCGGGACATACACACAGACTGCGGGGTCTCCGGGATATCGGTGCTATCAAGAAAGGGTTGGGGGATGGGGACCTGGGAACGGGGCCCAGGGGTGGTGAAGGTAGGGGTGCGACTGGCAGAGGCAGGGCAGGCGGAGGCAGCGCGCCGTGGAGGCTGCTGCTCCCTGACGCCCTGACCCTTCCTCTCCCGCAGCCACAGCCGGGCTTGGCGGGGGCACCATGGGCGCCTCGGCCTCCCGGTGCCGGGCCGCCCGGGTCCCCGCGCCGGAGCCGGAATCCGAAGGGGCGCTGGACCTGGGCCAAATGCCCCCAGAGCTGCTTCTGGTGGTGCTGAGCCACGTCCCTCCGCGCACGCTGCTGGGGCGCTGCCGCCAAGTGTGCCGGGGTTGGCGAGACCTGGTGGACAGCCAGGCCCTGTGGCTGCTGATCTTGGCCCGGGACCACAGCGCCACCGGCCGCGCGCTGCTGCAGCTCGCCGGCAGCTGCCAGTCTCCCGCCCGCAACGCCAGGCCCTGCCCGCTGGGCCGCTTCTGCGCGCAGACCCATCGGACGCAACCTTATTCGCAACCCCTGCGGCCAAGGTGGGATCCCAGAAGAGGTGGTCCAGCGTGCTGGGAGCGGTGGAGGGGCCGGGGGGCGGGGCCGCACTGGGACCGGTGGGAGGAGTCGGAGCGGCGAGGTAGCATTCGTAGGCAGGGTGCAGGGCTGGTGGGGCAGGGCTTCACTGGGAGCCTGTGGGCGGAGGCAGCTCTGGGAGCCAGAAAGAGGGGCTGGAGGGGCGGGGCTTTGCCGCAAATCGGTGAGAAGGGTCAGAGGAGCAGGGCTTTGCCACGAGCGGATGAGAGGGGGCAGGGGGCGGGGCCTCAGTGGGAAGGGCCGGGAATGCCAGCTGCACTGTGAGCCCATGGGAGGGGCGAGGGGCGGAGTCTCACTAGGAACCTAAAGGCAGGGGACTGGAACCTGGGTACTAGCCTTTTTTATTTCACAGAAGGCCTCCGAGAGTGGATGGTGCAGCATGGTGGGGACGGCTGGGTGGTAGAGGAAAACAGGACAACCGTGCGTGGGGCCCCTTCTCAGACATCCTTCGCGACTTCATTCAGGTGAATGCCCCTGCTATCCAAAGGTCCTGCCAGTTGTTGAGAAAGGCCTACCTGTTCTTATTACCCTGTTTCTATTCCCAGCTGGTGATGCAAGAGGCAGGTCTTGGACCTAGAGGAGGAGGGTCTGTGGCTAGAACTGCTATAAATTACATCTGTTTGGGAAGCATCATATGGTTCTCCTTCCCTAGTCTCTTTCTCAGTATCCCCCTTCTCTAGTTTTACAGGAAAAAAGCCCCTCACTATGGTGTGTGGTCCCCAGATGTAAGGACTACTGGGGAACCAGGAAAAATGGCCATTGGAAATTTTGAGCGTTAGCAAATTCATTTTTTTTTTTTTTTTTTTTTTTTGAGATAGAGTCTCTCTTGGTGGCCCAGGCTGGGTGCAATGGTGCAATCTCAGCTCACTGCAACCTCTGCCTCCTGGGTTCAAGTGATTCTCCTGCCTCAGCCTCCCGAGTAGCTGGGATTACAGGTGTGTACCATCACACCCCGCTAATTTTTGTATTTTTAGAGACTGGGTTTCACCATGTTGTTCAGGCTGGTCTCAAACTGCTGACCTCAGGTGATCCACCCACCTTGGCCTCTCAAAGTGCCGAGATTACAGGCATGAGCAACCACACCTGGCCAGCAAATTCACTCTTAAGGCCCCGTAACCCTGCCCCCAAACTCCATCTCTTTAAGAGATATATCTCCAATAAGATTTTTTTTTTTTTTTTTTTTTTTTTTTTTTGAGATAGAGTCTTGCTCTTTCACCCAGGCTGGAGTGTAGTGGCATGATCTCGGCTCACTGCACCTCCACCACCTTGCCTCAAGTGATCCTCCTACATCAGCCTCCTGAGTAACTGGGACTACAAGTGTACCACCACCATGCTTGTCTAATTTTTAAATTTTTGTGTGTTTTTTTTTCTTGTTTTTTCTTTTGAGATGGAGTTTCACTTGTCACCCAGGCAGGAATACAATGGTGCCATCTCAGCTCACTGCAACCTCTGCTTCCTGGGTTCAAACGATTCTTCTGCCTCAGCCTCCCGAGTAGCTGGGATTACAGGCATGCACCACCATGCCTGGCTAATTTTTGTGTTTTTAGTAGAGATGGAGTTTTGCCATGTTGGCCAAGCTGGTCTCGAACTCCTGACCTCAGGTGATCTGCTCGCCTCAACCTCCCAAAGTTCTGGGATTACAGGTGTGAGCCACCACACCTGGCCATATATTTTTTGTAGAGATGAGTTTCGCCATGTCACTCAGGCTGGTCTTGAACTCCTGGACTCAAGCAGTCCTCCCACCTCTGCCTCCCAAAGTGCTGGGATTATGGGTGTGAGCCACCATACGTGGCCAGATTTTGTTTTTAATTATTACTCATCAAACTCTGTAACATATTTGTGTTGTTTTGGTCAATGGTGTACTATTTGATTGTAATAATCAGTGGTTCCAAATTTTGCTGCACATCATAAAGGTAGCTTTTAAAACACACAATGCTGGCCAGGTGTAATGGCTCTTGCGTGTAATCCCAGCACTTTGGGAGGCCAAGAAGGGTGGATCACAAGGTCAGGAGTTCAAGACCAGCCTGGCCAACATGGTGAAACCCCGTCTCTACTGAAAATACAAAAATTAGCTGGCCGTGGTGGCACGTGCCTGTAATCCCAGCTATTCAGGATGCTGAGGCAGGAGAATTGCTTGAACCAGGACCCAAGAGGTGGAGGGCACGGTGAGCTAATATCACGCCACTACACTCCAGCCTGGGTGACAGAGCGAGACTCAGTCAAAACACACACACACAATGCTCAGGCACCATTCATACCAATTAAATATGAATGTCTGAGGGTGAGAGCCAGGCATCAATATTTTTTTGTTTGGTTGGTTGGTTGGTTTTTGTTTTTGAGACAGGGTCTCCCTCTGTCACCCAGGCTACAGTGCAATGAAGTGATCTCAGCTCACTGCAACCTCAGCCTCCCGTGTTCAAACAATTCTCCTGCCTGGGCCTCTGCTGAGTAGCTGGGATTACAGGCACCTGCCACCATGACTGGCTAATTGTTGTATTTTTAGTAGAGACATGGTTTCACCATGTTGGCAAGGCTGATCTTGAACTCCTGATCTCAAGTGATCCACCTTAGCCTCCCAAAGTGCTGGGATTATAGGAGTGAGCCACTATGCCCGGCCAGGCATCAATATTTGTGAGAAGTTTCAAGCTCACTACAAGGTTCAGGGATGGAATCCCTAATACCATCCTCACTTCTGACACAATATGTCAGAACAACACAAACATATTATGTCATTTGATGAGTGATAATTAAAAACAAAATCTGGCTGTGTATGGTGGCTCACGCCTGTAATCCTAGCACTTTGGGAGGCAGAGGTGGGAAGATCGCCTGAGTCCAGGAGTTCAAGACCAGCCTGGGTGACATGGCAAAACCCCATCTCTACAACTCCACCAACTGCAAGTTTTTGGGGACTTCCAAAACCACCTCCACAATTCAGTAATTCATTGGAAGAACTCACAGAAAACTACTAAACACTTCTGGTTTATTACAGGGAAATGATACAGATTAAAATCATCCAAGAAAAGAAGGGCATAGAGTAGCATCCAGGGGAAATGTCAGACACAGAGCCTCTGCTGTCCTTTTGCCATGGCATCAGGACATGTTACCGTGCCGGCACTGATGTGTGACAAGATGCATGGTATTTTGTTGACCAACAGAGTTCACTTGAGACTCCATGACCAGAGTGTTTCTTGGGTTCTTCACATAGGCATGATGAATTGATTGATGGCCCGTGTGGTTAATCTTGGCCTCCAAGTCCACTGATGTTCCCTGACTCCCAGCCCCCACCGTAAGTCACATTGTGGGTCTTTCGGAGGGGCCAGACCCCACCCTGAGGCCATCTCTATGAGTGTGGCTAGCCCCTGCCCTAAATCACATTGGTAGACTATCCATTACCCACTGAGTCCCCATCAAAGATACTCCTATCTGACACAACACATTCAAATGTCCAGAGATCACCTCCCAGGAGTCCCTTTGGAGGATTTGTGTACATGGGGAGGGCATTTGGACAAGGCAGGAAGGACAAGGTAGGCAGACAACCAAAGAGATGGGGTGGCAAGCCCAGCCTTCAAGGCCTCCCTCCTCCCACAGGTGGGGAGCCCGACACGACAGTGGCTGTATGTATTGACTCCTTGTCCAACTTCTAGATGCCAACCAGACTGTTCTAGATAAATTCTCTGCTGTGCCTGATCCTATCCCCTGGTGGAACAACAATGTCTACCTTCACATGAGTCTCTGATGGGGGTTGGAGAAAGGATGTTGGGGGCCTGTGATGACCTATTGCTGCTAAACAAATCACCCCAAAACTTAGTGGCTTAAAATCAATGACAGTCCTCTGACTTCCTCTCGTGGTTTCTGTGAGGACTCACCTGGATGGTTCCAGCTTCTGCCTCTCAAGGTTCAGACAGTGACATTCTGATGAAGTCTGGAGCTGCAGGGCAGGGTGGTGGGTGGTGTGTGTGTAGCAGTTGGTGGCTGGGAAGCATCTCTTCTTTCATTTAGTCTCAGAGCTTCTCCATGGGATCTCTCTGCTTGGGCGACTTTGGGCTTCCTCACAGCATGGCGGCTCCTACACAGTCAGAATGCTTATGTGTTTGCTTGGAGAAGAGGATTCTAGAGAAACAGGTAGAAGCTACCTTGCTTCTTCTGACCTAGACTTTGAAGTCACTTGGCAAGTCACTCCATATCATTTTCACCACATTCTTGGTGACAAGCAAACCCATTTAGATATGTGGGGAAGATAATTAGATTCCCCACCCACCCCCCCTTTTTTTTTTGAGATGGAGTCTTGCTCTATCATCCAGGCTGGAGTTCAGTGGCATGATCTCAGCTCACTACAACCTCCGCCTCCTGGGTTCAAGTAATTCTCCTGCCTCAGCCTCTTGAGTAGCTGGGACTACAGGTGTGTGCCACCACACCCAGCTAATTTTTTTTTGTATTTTTGGTAGAGATGGGGTTTTGCCATGTTGGCCAGACTGGTCTCAAACTCCTGGCCTCAAGCGAGCCACCTGCCTCCACCTCCCAAAGTGCTGGAATTACAGTCACGAGCCACACTGCACCGGCCAGATTCCACTTTTTGATGAGGGGAGTGGAAGATTCTACAAGATTCTAGAAGAGCATGTGCCCCATGGGAGATTTTATAGCCATCCTTGGAAAATAACCATCTGCCAGAATGCCCTAATGTCAGCTTTAGAGAGGAGGCTCAAGGGGGCTGGGCCCTTCCTCTGCCTGCAGGTCACCCATGTGTTCTCCAACATCAAGATGGGTGTCTGCTTTGTGTCTTTCGAACACTGGGTCCAGGACACAGAGTTCTGGGCCGGCCACTATGGAGCCCATCTGACCAACTCCAGTGTGATCGTGCAAGTTCGTCTATCCTAGTCCAAGACCACCCTTCTTGCAAGACAGCCTGACTGCCTTCCAGGGTCTGGGACCATTGGCTGGGACCCCTCATTAACCAACTAAGTGCTTGTACCTCCCTGGAATACTTTGAATTCCTGGGTCCCATCAAAAGCCCTCATCTTCAGGTTCTAGAAACTACCAGAAGATTCTTCTTCTATCTTATCTACCTACTGCAGCTGCTGCTTTCAGGGACCCTGCTCTACTGAGGGGAAACCCACAGGTTTGAGCATGGGGGAACACCCATCCTGGAGAAGAATTCTCCCCTCCCCTCTCTTCTCTTCCCACCCAAAACCCTCCGATCCAGCCCCAGGCCCTCTGTCCCATCACCTCCCCTCCCTACCATTGACCTCTTGTCTCCTATTGTTTCTACCACAGTGACTTCCTTGGTCCCTTCAGGGAAGCCCTCCACTCATCTTGGAACTTAGATTCTCATCCTTAGGGCTCAGAAAGTCCCAGCCCTAAGGATGTAAACCCAACCTCTTGGGGCTTCTGAGCTACAGTGCTGGGACCAGGTCATGCAGCTGAAAGTCAGTGTTAAAAAAAATTATAAGTTTGGGCTGGGCATGGTGGCTCATGCCTCTAATCCCAGCACTTTGGGAGGCTGAAGCAGGTGGATTGCCTGAGGTCAGGAGTTCGAGACCAGCCTGGCCAATATGATGAAACCCAGTCTCTACTGAAAATACAAAAAATTATCTGGGCATGGTGGTGGGTGCCTGTAATCCCAGCCACTCAGGAGGCTGAGGCAAGAGAATCACTTGAACTCAGGAGCTGGAGGTTGCAGTGAGCCAGGATTGCACCAATGCACTCCAGCCTGGGTGACAGAGAGAGCTTCCATCTCAAAAAAAAAAAAAAAAAAAATTAAATGCTGATATATGCTGCAATCTGGATGAACCTTAAAAATACATGAAATGAAAGGAGGCTGCATATTATGTGAATCCATTTATATGAATTGCCCAGAGTAGGCTAATCTGTTGAGACAGGAAATAGATTAGTGGTTACCAGGGAGGAGGAGGTTGATGGAGGAGGAGGGGGATGCTCACAGGTACAGGGTTTGTTTGGGGTAATTTGGGAACTAGTTGGTGGTGACGGTTGCACAACATTGTGAATGTACCAAAACCACTGAATTGTATACATTTTTTAAATGGCTAAAATAGTGAATTATACATGTATGAATTTTACCTCCATCAAAATGGGAAAAAATCTAAAGTTATAATGACGGAATGAGACATACTGATTTTGTAATAAAAAGACAAAAGCAGAGCCAGGTGCATTAGCACAGGCTTGTAGTCCCGGCTACTTCAAAGGTGGAGGCAGAATGATTGCTTGAGCCCAAGAATTCAACACAGTGAAACCCCATTTATTTTTAAATATATAAAACTTTGTTTTTTTTGTTTTTTTTTTTTTTTGAGACAGAGTCCCACTCTGTTGCCCAAGCTGGAGTAGCTGGGACTACAGGCACACACCACCATGACTGGCTAATTTTTTGTATATTTAGTACAGACAGTGTTTCGCCATGGTGGCCAGGCTGGTCTTGAACTCCTGACTTCAGGCAACCGCCTCCCTAGACCTCCCAAAGTGCTAGGATTACAGGTGTGAGCCACCGTGCCCAGCCAATAAAACATTTTTAAATAGCCAAAACACAGTCAGGGTGTGGTGGTTCACGCCTGTAATCCCAGCACTTTGGGAGGCCAAGGCAGGCAGATTTCTTGAACCCAGGAGTTTGAGACCAGCTTGGGCAACATAGGAAAACTCCATCTCTACAAAAAATGCAAAAATTAGCCAGGTGTGGTGGCAGGCACTCATAATCCCAGCTACTTAGGAGGCTAAGGTGGGAGGGTCCCTTGAGCCTGGGAGGTGGAGGTTGCAGTGAGCTGAGATCATGCCACTGTGCTCCAACCTGGGTAACAGAGACCCTGCCTCCAAAAATTAATTACTGTTTGAAAGAGGGCCAAAACACAAACTTGGCATCTGGGAAGGTCCAGAGTTGGGGGTGAGCAGTAATAAATTTTGTCATTCAGAACTACTCCTGAAAGCTTTCCCCTCCTCCCAAAGAAAAATAAAAAGAAACACCCGGTCTTACCTTTCCAAGCTGCTGGACTGCTTTGAATTCAAATTGACTGTGACCCTCCACTTGACCCATGTCCTTCCACCTGCTCACCTGCCAACTGGGGCGGCCCAGATCCTGGACATCCCACCAGAATGCCCACCTGGAGTTGCTGTCCACACTCCTCAGGCAGAGACACTCTTGTCGTGGACATGCAAAACCTGCCTTGGGCATTCCCTCTGACGGCAAGGACTGAGCAGACATCTTTGGACTGGTCTGGCACCTTCAGGACTGGCTGGAAGACCACACTGGGGCTCCTGACCCTCTAATGAAGGCATTTCCTGCCTGGGTTTCCCTAAAGACTGTAAACTCTCTGTCTTCAGGGGGCACCATGTGTGCCCTCTGGGATTGTACTTTTTTTTTTTTTTTTAAGACAGGGTCTCACTCTGTCACTAAGGCTAGAGTGCAGTGGTACAATCTCAGCCCACTGCAGCTTCAAATTCCTGGCCTCAAGTGATCCTCCCACCTCAGCCTCCCATGGAGCTAGAACTATAGGTGTGCACCACCATGCCTGGCTATTTTTTGCTTTTTTTGTAGAGGTGGGGTTTCTCCATGTTGCCCAGGCTGGTCTTGAACTCCTAGGCTCAAATGGTCTTCCTGCCTTTACCCTCCCAAATTGCTGGGACCATGGGCATGAGCCACTGCACCCAGCCTGGGATTGTACTTTTTGTGTGTATTGTTCCCTGATTATTAGGATAGTGTCTCAGCCCTGAACACCTTTCAGATCAGCTTCCACTTACTGGCCAGTTGTACTTGCTGTGCCTGAATCAATGTCTTGAACCAGATAAAACAATTCATACGGAAACAAAGGAAGTGATCTCGCTTTCGAAGCTAGACCTCTATGGTTATCGGGATGTGCTTTAACTGGCTAAATTCAGGGCTCCTGGAGGGCATAGCTGAGGCCAGTCTTGCAGTTCCGCCCCACCCATGTAGGACATGGGGTCCTACAGATGATAGTTTTCCCATAAAGACACCTTGGCTGAGGGCCAGTGGAGTGGGCTACAGAAAACATTTAACAGCAGACCTGAGACAGCTGTCTTTAGAAGGGCCTGCCTGGGCTGGGAGCAGTGGCTCATGCCTGTAATCCCATCACTTTGGGAGGCCGAGGCAGGAGAATTGCTTGAGCCCAGGAGGTCAAGACCAGCTTGGGCAACACAGCAAGACCACATCTGTACAAAAAAATATACAAAATTAGCCAAGCATGGTGATGCAGGCCTGTGGTCCCAGCTACTCAGGAGGATGAAGTGGGAAAATCACCTGAGCCCAGGAGGTCGAGAGGCTGCAGTGAGCTGTGATTGCGCCACTCCACTCCAGCGTGGGTAACAGAGTAAGACCTTGTCTCAAAAAAGAAAAAAAAAAAAGAAAGGAAAGGAAAAAGAAAACAAAGCACTTGCTCCTCAGCTCCTGGGAGCTTACTAAACAATGAAGCAATGGCCTCCTTTTCAGTAGTTCCTTCAGGGTCTGCTTCAGCTTGGAGGTGAGTCATGCTTTCCTTGTGCTGACTTCTAGCCAATGAATGAATGAATGAACAAGGTGGTAACAGCTGAGTCATGGCAGCTTATCCATTTCCACACAATGCCAGCACCTCTAATAGACAGTCTTTGCTCCAGAGCTCCCTGCTGGGCTGCCAGGGGTGTCTTCAGGTTTGCATCATCGTCATCATCATCATCATCGCCTGAGAGCTCCTCTTCACAAATACTTTTCCTTTCACATGTGTTACTTCTTGAAAATGCTTTTGTACTTTTTTTTTTTTTTAATCTGTCGCCCATCCCAGGTGACACAGTCATAGTTCGCTACAGCCTCAACCTTCCGGGCTCAAGTGATTCTCCTGCCTCAGTCTCCTGAGTAACTGGAACTACATGTGCACCGCTATGCCTAGGTAATTTTTTATTTTTTTTAAAGACGGGGTCTCACTGTGTTGCCCAAGCTGGTCTCAAACGCCTAGCCTCAAGTAATCTTTCTATTGGGATTATAAGCGTGAGGCACCATCTCTGCACTTCAAAATCCATCTCAGGATTGCTTCCTAATGAGGCAGAACCTCACAGTTTCTACCAGGAGTGGTCTGAGAAGGCAGATGGTAAGATGAGGTTTGGGGATGAAATCTCTTGGCAACTGGCTGACAATGAGGGCACCATCCCGGGGGTGGAGGAAGCACAGTCCCTGGCACAGGTAACAGTCTGGTCATTGAAACTGTCACCAGCAGAAGCTTGGGAAGAAGATGTGTGGGCAAATGAGTTGATTCAGCCTTTTGAGATTTACGGCAGGAAAACTCAATACAAGGAAAATGGAACTGAATGATTATTATCACATTCCCTGGACATCGTCAGGCATCTAGTGAAAGACTGGGGGTGAGGCCGGGCACAGTGGTTCATGCCTATAATCCCAGCACTTTGGGAGGCTGAGGCAGGTGGATCACCTGAGGTCAGGAGTTTGAGACCAGCCTAGCCAACACAGCAAAACCCCATCTCTACTAAAAATACAAAATATTGGTTGGGTGTAGTGGCAGGTGCCTGTAATCCCAGCTACTTAGGAGGCTGAGACAGGAGAATCGCTTGAACCTGAGAAGC
>NW_022436941.1:4699579-4761127 GCF_009761245.1 Sapajus apella
AAGAGAGAGGGGGAGGGGGGAAGGAAGGAAAAAGGAAAGAAGGGAGGGAGGAAAGAAAGGAAGGAAGAAAGAAAGAAAGAAAGGAAGGAAGGGGGGGGGGGAGGGGGGGAGGGAGGGAAAGAGGGAAAGAGAAAGACTAGGGGTGATTAGCAAATAATTGAAAACAAAATGTGAAGCCAGATGCAGTGGCTCATGCCTATAATCCCACCACTTTGAAAGACTAAAGCCGGCAGATCACCTGAGGTCAGGAGTTTTAAACCAGCCTGGCCAACATGGGGAAACCCCATTTCTATTAAAAATGCAAAAATTAGCTAGGAATCATGGTGCGCACCTGTAATCCCAGCTACTCGGGAAGGCTGATACAGGAGAGTCGCCGGGAGGCAGAGGTTGTAGTGAGCCAAGATCATGCCGCTGCATTCTAGCCTGGGTGACACAGCAAGACTCCATCTCAAAAATAAAAAAAATTTAAAAAAATCAATGGTTTAATGAGTTATCATGGGAGTGGGTGAGTTATTGCCACGGTGGGTTTGGTATAAAAAGCCAGTTTGGCCCTCAGTGCCCCGCCTTGGCCATGATGCCTTCTCCCATGTTATGACACAGTACAAGGTCCTCACCAGAGGCTGACCAGAAAAAGCCCCTCGACCTTGAACCCACTAGCCTCCAGAACTGTAAGAAAATAGCCTCTTTTCTTTATAGATTACCCAGTCTCAGGTATTCAGTCACAGCAACATTGAATGGACTAAGACGGTTCTTTAAAGGTAATTTTTCTAATTAATTGGGTACCTGTTATAGGATTTCGGTAGGTCTATGTTTTATCAGATTGGAGACTGTTAGCATGGCTCATTGTAGCTGCAAACTCCTGGACTCAAGCAATCCTCCTGCCTCAGCCTCCTGATAAACTGGGACTATAGGAGTCCCACGCCTGGCTTGTTTTTTAATTTTTGTAGAAACAGGGTCTTGCTTTGTTGCCCAGGCTGGTCTCAAACTCCTAGCTTTCAGCAATCCTCCCACATTGGCCTCGGAAAGGGCTGGGATTACAGGTGTAAGCCACTGCACAAAGCCTAGAGTGTCAAATTCTATCAAATGAGTTTTATCCTTTTATCTGTTAATATGATGTATTACATGAATATATTTTCTTTCTAATTTTTTTTTTTTTTTTTTTGAAATGGAGTCTCTCTCTGTTACCCAGGCTGGAGTGCAATGGTGCGTTCTTCGCTCATTGCAACCTCTGCCTCCTGGGTTCAAGTGATACTCCTGTATCAGCCTCCCAAGTAGCTGGGACTACAGGCATTGCCACCACACCCAACTAATTTTTGTATTTTTAGACGGGGTTTCATCCAGTTGGCCAGGCTGATCTTGAACTCCTGACCACAAGTGGTCTGCCCACCTCAGCCTCCCAAAGTGCTGGGATTACAGACATGAGCCACTGCACCCAACCTCTTTGTAAATTTTTGTTGTCAAATGCATCCTAGGTACATAGATGGGGTTTCACCATGTTGGCCAGGCTGGTCTCCAACTCCTGACCTCAAGTGATATACCCGCCTCAGCCTCCCAAAGTGCTGGGATTATAGGCATGATTTAAAAAATTTGATTTAAACAACAAAATAAAACATCCCCAAAGAAAAATAAAGAAAGCACAAGGTCACCTCTGCATTCTGGCCTGGAATACAAAGCAAGACCCTATCACTGAAAGAACAAAAGGATTTAGAAATCTGCCTAGTTTCAGGGGTGTTGTTGCATTGAGGGCGTTTGTCTGTTTCTTCCATCCTGTCCAACATGGTGAAACCCCGTCTCTACCAGAAATATAAAAAGTAGACGGGGGCAGTGGTGCATGCCTGTAATCCCAGCTATTTGGGAGACTGAAGCATGAGAATCATTTGAACCCAGGAGGTGGAGGTTGCAGTGAGCCGAGATCATGCCACTGCACTCCAGCCTGGTGACAGAGTGAAACTCTGTCTCAAAAAAAAAAAGTTCTTGTTGGCCTTAGCATATTTCAGTCATTGCAGTAGACGGTGGACCACTTCAAGGCAGGGACTGTGTTGTTTATCTTTTGTTCATTACATTTAGCGCAGTGCCAGGCACTTCCCAGGCCCTTAATAAATAGTTATTAAATTACTGAATGATAGTTTTGATTGCATAAATATTAGAACAAAATTTAAAAGGCTGGCACTCTCAAATCATGACGTAAAGCAAATATTCTTTTAAAACATTCATGTCCTTAATATGTAAAGGACCCTTGGCCAGGCACAGTAGTTCACACCTGTAATCCCAGCACTTTGGGAGGCTGAGGTGGGAGGATTGCTTGAGGCCAGGAGATGGAGGCTGCAGTGAGCTATGATTACACCACTGTACTCTGGCCTGGAGTACAAAGCAAGACCCTGTCACTCAAAGAAAAAAAAAGGATTTAGAAATCTGCTTAAGTTGTGTGAGCCTAAACACAATCTGGGTACACAAAGAACAGAATGCCTTTTCTTCTCTTTGTTTCCATGGAGAATATAATCAGGAGGGGAATGAGTATAGATGAGAGGTCCAGCAGCATTGCCTTTTACCCACCCATTGAGACCCTAGGGTGGTGGTGGGATGGATACCTGTATAGAACACAGTGCACCCAGAGATCCACTTTAGATCAGTTCTTGCACGCTCTCAAAGACACATGCCTAGTTTCAGGGGTGTTTTTGCTTTGAGGACTTTTGTCTATTTCTGCCGTGGGTGCGTTCCATACACCTACAATAGTGCTTAGCACAGCATAGGTATCAGTAAATGTTTCTGAATATATAAATAGATATTGCTAGAGTGTTTTATGATAGCAAGCATTTAGGTATTTTTTTTTTTTTTTTAGGAATAGGTCTTGCTCTGTCACCCAGGCTAGAGTGAAGTGGTACAATCACAGCTTACTGCAGACTGGAACTTCTGGGCTCAAGCGATCCTCCCATCTCAGCCTCCTGAGTAGCTGGGACTACAAGTGTGTGCCACCACTCCTGGTTAATTTGTTTTGTTGTTTTGTTTTGTTTTGTTTTTGAGACAGAGTTTTGCTTTTGTTGCCCAGGCTGGAGTGCACTGGCGAGATCTTGGCTCACTGCAACCTCCGCCTCCTGGGTTCAAGGAATTCTGCCTCAGCCTCCCAAGTAGCTTGGATGACAGACATGCACCACCATGCCCAGCTAATTTTTTGTATTTTTAGTGGAGACAGGGTTTTGCCATGTTGACAAGGCTGGTCTCGAACTCCTGACCTCAAGTGATTCACCCACCTCAGCCTCCCAAAAAGTGCTGGGATTACAGGTGTGAGCTACCACACCAAGCTGTTCATTTGTTTTAATGGTTTTGTAGAGATGGGGCCTCATCATGTTGCCCACGTTGGTCTTGAACTCCTGGGCTCAAGTGATCCTCCTGCCTCAGCCTTCCAAAGTGCTGGGATTAAAAGTGTGAGCCATCGCATCTGTTCTTCATGCCTTTATGCAAATAATGACTTGAGAAGCTAACCTGTGATTACCTAGTTTATTAAAATCAATGTTGGTGCTGAGGCCCACTTAGAAGCCTAGGATCTGGATAACCAGGTTTTCCAAGCCACTGAGAAACTTAGAGTCCACTTAGAAGTTTAAAAGCCATTGAGAAGTCTGAGATCTAGGTAACCAGTGCTCCTATACACAGAAGTTCCCTGAGATTGCCTGAGATGTTGGGGATGGAGGTGCTGTGAGGGTGGGGTCCAAGCTGCCCAGGACACAGTCAGAGACTGAGCACCCATGCCGTCCACCTTGAGACCTGATCTTTCTTGCTAAGGTGATCACCACACAGACTTGAGCCCTGGTCCTCACTTAGAAGCTCGTGTGGTCTTCCCATCACGAAGTCAGAACGAAGGCATGGTGGAGCAGTGACTGGGAATCCCCACCCCCACTAGCCGAGCTCTGATGGGTCATGTTTTGTTTGTTCTTGCAGCTTCCCAACAACAAGGCAAAAGGCATCTGCTCGGACCAGGGGCCGCTGGAGAACCACACAGCAATATTGTATCCATGTCATGGCTGGGGACTGCAGGTAGGAGCTCGTCTCTGACCAAGAAGGAAGTAATATCACCATCTCTGGCCCACAGGGGCCTTGCAGGCCTTCTGGATACCTTTGTTGCCATCTACCTTGGGAGTTACTTGTTCTGAGATTTTAAGAAGAAGGTAGGGGTCTCTCTGGTTATTTCTCTGAAGAAGCTAGGGAAAAGATTCATAAGTGGTTGTTGCATCCACATAGTTTTTTTTTTTTTTTTTTTCTTTGAGATAGAGTCTCACTCTGTTGCCCAGGCTGGAGTGCAGTGGTATGATCTCAGCTCACTGCAACCTCCGTCTCCCAGGCTCATGCGATTCTCCTGCCTCAGCCTCCGGAGTAGCTGGGATTACAGGCACACGCCACCATGTCTGACTAATGTTTGTATTTTTAGTAGAGACAGGATTTCACTGTTTGGCCAGGCTGGTCTCGAACTCCTGACCTCAAGGGATTCACCCACCTCAGTCTCCCAAAGTGCTGGGATCACAGGTGTGAGCCACCTCCCTCCGGCCGCATTAGCGCAGATATTAACAGGATTAAGGTGCAGATTTCATAGTGGATAAGTCACATTGTGCAATGTTTCAAAGGTGGGTAGGTCACAGAGTCATTTGCTAACATGCAAATATATACCATATGTGCATGTGCCGTCATTACAACCAAATCTACCTGCTTACAACTTCAGAGAAACAATTCGCAAATTTCTTCACTAGAATCTGGTTGACACCTCCATCCTGAAAGGGCATCATTAGTTTTTAGCAATGAAGTATTTTTAAATTAAGCTATGCGCATTTTTAAAAGACATGCTATTGCACACTTAATAGACTACACTATAGTGTAAACATAACTTTTTATACACTGGGAAATCAATATGTTTGTGTGACTTGCTTTTTTTTTTTTTGCAATATTCGCCATATTACAGTGGTTTGCAGCTAAACCTGCAAAATCTCACGGTATGCCTATATTTGATTTTGCCTAAGGAGGACTCGGGGTTAAGGAGGAATTACTGTACTATTTCTTTCCTGCCAGAATGGATTCAGGAACTATTCTTTCCAGGAAAGCACAACGACAGTCTTAAATTGTTTTCCAGTGGAGATTGTGAATTGAAAGTTTTGTGTCTTCTTAGAAGTTTAGCTGACTTTTCTCCAGACACAAAAAGTCAATCAGGCAGGTTTTGTGTACATGTTAGGCTTGGAATGAGGAACTCAGGTTGAACAATAGAGTGGTAGCCATGTCACCAACTGAGCCTTTCTCCCTTGTCCAGGTATGTTAAATGCCACAGCCAAGTAAGTGAAAGTGACTGCTGCTCCTCTTTTTCTTTTCTTTTTCTTCTCTTTTCATTATTTATTTATTTTTGAAACAGGGTCTCTCTCTGTCATCCAGGTTGGAGTGTAGTGGCACAATCAGAACTCACTGTAGCCTCAACCTCCTGGATTCAAGCAATCCTTCTGCCTCTGCCTCCGAGGTAGTTGGACTACAGGCAGACACCACCATGCTTGGCTAATTTTTAAATTATTTTTTGTAATTTTTAAATTAAAAAAAATTTTTTTTGAGATGGAGTCTTGCTCTGTCACCCAGGGTGGAATGCAGTGGCACAATCTCAGCTCACTACAATCTCCACCTCCCGGGTTGAAGTAATTCTCCCGCCTCAGCCTCCTGAGTAGCTGGCATTGCAGGCCCGTGCCACCATGCTTGGCTAATTTTTTTTTATTATTATTTTTAGTAGAGACAGAGTTTCACCATGTTGGTCAGGCTGGTCTCGAACTCCTGACCTTGTGATCTGCCTGCCTTGGCCTCCCAAAGTGCTGGGATTACAGGTGTGAGCCACCACCCCCAGCTATTTTTAAATTTTTCATAGAGTTGGGGTCTTGCTATGTTGCCTTTCTGTGTTGACCGGGCTGGTCTCAAACTCCTGACCTCCTGCAATCCTCCTGCCTCGGCCTCCCAAAGTGCTGGGATTTATAGATGTGAGTCACTGCCTGGCCCTTCTTTTTTACCAAAGCACAACAGCATTTCAAAGAGTTTGAAAAATACAAATGTAAGTCATCCATGGTCTTACCACCCTACAACAACTATTATCATCACTGAAGCTTACTTCCAGCTTTTCTTTTTTTCAAAGAAATATGTTGATTTCTTAGGCTGTCTTTATATCACTGAATTAAAAAGGAAACAATGTCACTGTTTCTGAAGGACAAGGAGGGGACGCGAAGCCTCCTGGTGGAAATGTATTCAGTGCCTTACTTCTTATACTGTGAGGCTCAGCAGAGTAGTATAGAACTTCACAGTTGTCTCATCCCTCACTGCTTGATTCACAGAGCTTTGATTTCTCCTTGGAACGGCAGTATCGGTTGAATGATTATTTTCAGTAAGTTCACAGTGAGATATATACACACACACATATGCATACACACATACAAACATACCCATAAAACAAGCTACATAAACACTTCTATTATGCATGCATAGTGTATGTATATAAGTACTTTTAAAGTTTTTATTATTTATTTATTTATTTTTGAGACAAAGTCTTACTATGGCACCAGGCTGGAGTGCAGTGGCATGATCCCAGCTCACTGCAACCTCCATCTCCCGGGTTCAAACGATTCTCCTGCCTCAGCCTCACACATAGCTGGGATTACAGATGCCCACCATCATGCTCAGCTAATTTTTGTACTTTTTTATTTTTTATCGCATTTGAGGTTTGGGGGTACATGTGAAGAACATGCAAGATTGTTGCATAGGTACACACGTGGCAGTGTGATTTGCAGCCTTCCTCCCCATCACCTACATCTGGCATTTCTCCCCATGCCTTCTCTCCCCAACTCCCCACTCCCCATTGTCCCTCCCCTATTTCCCCCGCCACAGACCCCAGTGTGTGATGCTCCCCTCCCTGTGTCTGTGTGTTCTCATTATTCAACACCCACCTATGAGTGAGAACATGCGGTGTTTGATTTTCTGTTCTTGCGTCAGGTTGCTGAGAATGATGGTTTCCAGGTTCATCCATGTCCCTACAAAGGACACGAACTCATTGATTTTTATGGCTGCATAATATTCCATGGTGTATATGTGCCACATTTTCCCTGTCCAGTCTATCTTCGATGGGTATTTGGGTTGGTTCCAAGTCTTTGCTATTGTAAACAGGGCTGCAATGAACATTCTTGTGCATGTGTCCTTATAGTAGAACGATTTATAATCCTTTAGATATATACCCAGTAATGGGATTGCTGGGTCAGATGGAATTTCTATTTCTAGGTCCTTGAGGAATCGCCACACTGTCTTCCACAATGGCTGAACTAATTTACACTCCCACCAACAGTGTAAAAGTGTTCCTGTTTCTCCACATCCTCTCCAGCATCTGTTGTCTCCCGATTTTTTAATGATCACCATTCTAACTGGCATGAGATGGTATCTCAATGTAGTTTTGATTTGCATTTCTCTAATGAACAATGATGATGAGCATTTTTTCGTATGTTTTTTGGCCTCATGTATGTCTTCTTTTGTGAAGTGTCTGTTCATATCCTTTGCCCACTTTTGAATGGGCTTGTTTTTTTTTTTTTTTCTTATAAATCTGTTTTAGTTCTTTGTAGATTCTGGACATTAGTCCTTTGTCAGATGGGTAGATTGCAAAAATTTTTTCCCATTCTGTTGGTTGCCAATTCACTCTAATGACTGTTTCTTTTGCTGTGCAGAAGCTGTGGAGTATGATTAGGTCCCATTTGTATATTTTGGCTTTTGTTGCCAATGCTTTTGAAGTTTTGGTCATGAAGTCCTTGCCTACGCCTATGTCCTGAATGGTTTTGCATAGGTTTTCTTCTAGGGTTTTTATGGTGTTAGTTCTTATGTTTAAGTCTTTAATCCATCTGGAGTTAATTTTAGTGTGAGGTGTCAGAAGGGGTCCAGTTTCTGCTTTCTACACATTGCTAGTCAGTTTTCCCGACACCATTTATTAAACAGGGACTCCTTTCCCCATTGCTTGTTTTTGTCAGGTTTGTCAAAGAACAGATGGTTGTAGATGTGTGGTGTTGCCTCCAAGGCCTCTGTTCTGTTCCATTGGTCTATATCTCTGTTTTGGTACTGGTACCATGCTGTTTTGATTACTGTAGCCTTGTAGTATAGTTTGAAGTTCGGTAGTGTGATGCCTCCCGCTTTGTTCTTTTTGCTTAGAATTGTCTTGGCTATGCGGGCTCTCTTTTGGTTCCATATGAAGTTTAAGGTGTTTTTTTCCAGTTCTGTGAAGAAGGTCATTGGTAGCTTGATAGGGATAGTGTTGAATATGTAAATTACTTTGGGCAGTATGGCCATTTTCACGATATTGATTCTTCCTGACCATGAACATGGAATGTTTCTCCATCTATTTATGTCCTCTCTTATTTCACTGAGCAGTGGTTTGTAGTTCTCCTTGGAGAGGTCCTTTACATTCCTTGTTAGTTTTATTCCTAGGTATTTTATTCTCTTTGTAGCAATTGTGAATGGCAGTTCATTCTTGATTTGGCTCTCTTGAAGTCTGTTATTGGTATATAGGAATGCTTGTAATTTTTGCACATTGATTTTGTATCCTGAGACTTTGCTGAAGTTGCTTATCAGTTTCAGGAGATTTTGGGCTGAGACGATGGGGTCTTTTTTGTACTTTTAATAGAGACAGGGTTTCATTGTGTTTGCCAGGCTGGTCTTGAACTCCTGACCTCAGGCAATCTGCCCACCTTGGCCTCCCAAAGTGCATAAGCCACTGTGCTTAGCCATAAGTACATATCTGTTACAGTAGATACTTTGATATATACCTGTATACTTATGGTATTAAGTATATAGTATTAAGTGGAAGTGGATCAACATAAAGTTCTTCATCCTTGTTATCATCACACACTATAAGTATATAGGTATATATTTAAATATATACTATTATATACAGGTATAGCATGTGTGTATATATGTGTGTATATGTGTGTATATATATGTGTGTGTATATGTGTGTGTGTATATGTGTGTGTCTGTGTGTGTGTGTGTGTGTGTGTGTGTGTGTGTGTGTGTGTATGGAGACAGGACCAAAACAATGCAATGTGGGATCCTGGATTGGATCCTTGGAAGAAAATCCATGTTTATAGTTTTGATTGGCATGTCCCTTCAATGATAGACTAGATAAAGAAAATTTGGTACATATACATAATGGAATACTTTGCAGCCATAAAAAAGAATACAATCTTGTCCTTTGCAGGGACATGGATGGAGCTGGAGGCCATTATCTTTAGCAAAGTAATACAGTAACAGAAAACCAAAGAACTTCTAACTTATAAAAGTGGGATCTGAATAGTGGAACACATGGACACATAGAGGGGAACAACACACACTGGGGCCTATCAGAGGGTGGAGTGTGGGAGGAGGGAGAGGATCAGGAAAAGTATTAAATAGCTCATGGGCACTAGGCTTAATACTTGGGTGATGAAATAAGCTGTACAACAAACCCCCATGACACAAGTTTACCGATATAACAAACCTGTATATGTACCCCTGAACTTTAAAAAGAGAAAAAAAAATCTATAGGAAAGAAAGTAAGTTCTTGGTAAAGCTGGAGTGAGACCTCAGTTATTCAATGGTGGGTGAGGTTGGGGAAGCTAATGTACACATTTGCTTCTCATTATTCCATTTAATCTCTGTATGAGTCTGTTTTCATGCTGCTGATAAAGACATACCTGAGACTGGGCAATTTACAAAACAAGGAGGTTTAATGGACTCACAGTTCCACGTGGCTGGGTAAGCCTCACAATCATGGCAGAAAGTGAAAGACACGTCTTACACGGTGGCAGACAAGAGAATTTGTGTAGGGAAACTCCCCTTTATAAAACCATGAGACTTGTTCACTATCTCGAGAATAGCACAGGAAAGACCCACCCCATGATTCAATTACCTCCCACCTGGCCCCTCCTACAACACCTGGAAATTGTGGGAGCTACAATTCCAGATGAGATTTGATGGGGACACAGACAAACCATACCAATCTCCATAAATGCCCTATGATGGAATCTATAATTATTCCCATTTTTTTTTGAGATGGAGTCTCACTCTGTCACCCACTGAAGTGCAGTGGCATGATTGCTCACTGCAACCTCTGCCACCTGGGTTCAAGCAATTCTCCTGCCTCAGTCTCCTGGGTAGCTGTGATTACAGAAATGCACCACCATGTTTGGTTAATTCTTGTATTTTTACAAAGACAGACTTTTACCATGTTGGCCAGGCTGGTCTTGAACTTCTGACCTCAAGTGATCCACCCACCTTGGCCTCCCAAAGTGCTGGGATTATAGGCATGAGCCACTGTGCCCGGCCATTATCTCCATTTAAAAAATGAGGAAGCTGAGTCCCATAGGGCTAATGTAACTGGCCCAGGGCCATAATATGATTAAGTAGCAGAACTTGGATTTGTTAAGCAGGCTCCAGAGTCCAAGTTCTTACCCATATACTCTCCTGTCTCTAATGGTGCAGCAAGGCTGGAAATGTTGCTCTAGCTTTCAAGTGAAGAGGTGAGCTGGTTGAGCCGTGATGCAGAAAGCCAGTGCTTGATAGCATGTCCATGGTGCACCAGGATCCAGTCCTCCCTTCCTGTTTCACGTATAGAAACAGAAAATAAATGCATGTTATCAGCGGTCTGTCTTATTGGGAAATAGAGTCTTTGCTTCCTTAACCAATTCAGCACTCAGAGGTGTGCTTTGAAGGTGTGCTTAGGAATTTCCTCCTGATCCCCTGGAAGTGGAGTGGACTATGCATTCCCTCTCCCACCCAGCTCTTCCAGCTCTCTTCCTGGTGCCCCACACGAAGAGAGGCCCCAGGGGTCTCCACAGGTCATGTGGGCCAGACCCTGCCTCCATCAGAACTTCTCCGATCCATCCACTCCTAGAACAGTCTCTGCAAGAAAATGCACCCAAGGTTTTGTGGCACAAAGATGTCTCCCCATTGATTCCAGGTAGCAAATGTATTTTCTGGAAACATAATGCTTGAATTCAGAGTGATGAGTCATATGACGGAAGGGAGAAGCCAGCAGAGGAAGGGCCCTTGGGACCATCCCAGCCCCCAGGAGCTGGCCCTCTCTGCAGAAACCATCTGGTTCCATAGCATGCTGTCTAAGTTCCCATATATATTTTTAAATCAACTATACGGAAGTGTAAGGTCAGTACAATAAACTGCATCCATTTAACGTGTACAATCTGATGAGTTTTGACAGGTGCGTGCACCTGTGAAGCTGCCTTTGTAATCAAGATTCAGAACGTATCCAACTCCCCCAAGGATTTCTCATGCTCCTTTTCTAACCCCAGGTCTCAGGCAGCCACCACTTGTCCACTGTGGGATATTTATTTTCTATATTCAGTTTGGGATTGGGCATTTGGGATTCTCCCAAGGCAGCATCCTCTGTCAATATCTAAAGGTCACTAGAGACAGAACATCTTCTCACACCTGTACCCTCCATGCCTGGGGCTGGGTCCTTGCTCTGAGGACAGCCTGGAGGGGCTCCTGTCCACTGCTTGGCTGGCCTGGCCCAGCTTCTTTCTTTCTTTGGCCTTGCTTCCCAGATACCTAAGACAGTAAAGGAAAAACTCTTGTCAATTTCAAGAATATGCACATGAAATTGCAGTCATAAGAAACGGTTCTTCTGGGGTTTAACCACTCAATAAATAAATTTACCCCAAAGCAGATCTGAATTAATGGAATATATCTATCTGTCTCTTGAGTAGAAGCTGGGAAACCTGAACTTTTCTTTTTTGGTATGTGTTTATTTTAGAGACAGGATCTTGCTCTGTCACCCAGGCTGGAATGCAGTGGTGCAGTCATAGCTCACTACAGCCTCAGGTTCCTGGGCTCAAGCAATCCTCCTGCTTCAGCCTCCCAAGTAGCTGGGACTACAAGCATGTGCCACTGTGCCCAGCTAATTTATTTTATTTTATTTTTATAGAAACTGTGTCTCCCTATGTTGCCTGGTCTTGCATTCCTGGCCTCTAGTGATCCTCCTGCCTCAGCCTCCCAAATTGCTGGGATTATAGATATGAGCCACTGTGCCCAAGAAATCTAGATTTTACATGTAGCCATTGTTTTCTACACTGGCTGCTGGATATTAAAATCAGGAGAAAGGTCCTTAATAGGAAAGCAATGACAAGCCATGTTTTTATTGATAATCCGATGGATTTTACTGTGTTCCGGAATCATTCTGCAATTATTTGTCTGGTTTTTATTTATCTGGCTATAACCTGCATATTTCCGTTTTCTTTCATGGCTGTTAAATTTGGGTTAATAGTTGTGTGTGTCTCTTAGATCACCTCAAATGGAAATTTCTTTTTCCCTTAAATGAGAATTAATTGTATGTGAGCTCAGAGGGTTTTTTCCTAATGCATGAGGGTGTGGATAATGGCGTTCATTTCTCCTCTTGGGCCCAGGAGCCAAACCTAGAGTAATCCCATTCTCTTCCAAAGACATTAGTAGAGCATCTGATACTTTTCTTTGTCCTTATGCTGGATAAAAATGGGTATAATACTGCTAAAAATAACAATAACAAAAACCTATAGCAAAGAAAGACACATTGATTAAATATGAAATTATGTAAGTTAAAAGAATCACATCTGGGTGGGGGCTACATGGAGCCAGTGGAGATGGGGTGGGGCTAGGGTGAGAATCTCCTGCATACAGGGAAGGCAGGCTGGACTGTCAGCTGTTATTGAGAAATCTCATGTCCTTTGTCAGACTAAGCCAGAAAAGCAAGAGTTATGTCTGAAAAAGTAAGTTGGACCATAGAGCAAAGAGCCATGGTAGAAAAAGTTTATTCTTTCTTTTTTTTTTTTTTTTTTTTGAGACGGAGTTTCTCTCTTGTTACCCAGGCTGGAGTGCAATGGCGCAATCTCGGCTCACCGCAGCCTCCGCCTCCTGGGTTCAGGCAATTCTCCTGCCTCAGCCTCCCGAGTAACTGGGACTACAGGCATGTGCCACCATGCCCAGCTGATTTTTTGTATTTTTAGTAGGGACGGGGTTTCACCATGTTGACCAGGATGGTCTCGATCTCTTGACCTCGTGATCCACCCGCCTCGGCCTCCCAAAGTGCTGGGATTACAGGTGTGAGCCACCGCGCCCGGCCAGAAAGTTTATTCTTAATTGGTGGACCATGAGAGCAATGGAAGGTTGAGGCAAGGAATGGTATGATTTTAACCTTCAGGACTGGGTAGGGTAGATGGGAACTGGGAGGGTCTGGAGGCAGGAGGACCAGTGATAAAGATCTGACTTTATCTGCATCAGTTTCAGAATAGTCGGAATATTCAGGTCTCAAAATAGTTTGGAATTTTAGGAGGAAATAGTTAGAGGCAGGAATTGGAGGATGTGCAAATTTGTAGATGAGAAGGATGAGAGAGAGGAAGAGTGCAAAGTTGACTCAAGTATGCAAGTCTAGAACTAGGGAAGGGGTCAGGATTCTGGGTGCATAACAGGGGGCTAATTGTCTATTGGCTCCACACTGAGGAGTGAGTCACAAGTTTCAGGCAGTCATAAACTCAGAGAAGGATGCAGTATCCATTGGCTCTTCAGTAATGGATTTCAGGCCGTCATAAACTCAGAGTAGGATGCATTACCCAAGCAGGATTACCTTGGCAACAGTGGGCGTCACCATACTGAGATGATAGATTTCATAGATAGTGGCTTGGCCATAATTTGGTGAATGAGCATCAAAGCAATGAAATAAGTTTCAGTAGTAGAGTACATTAGATACTTTTAAGGGTCTCCCTGCTATCATACAGACAGATTCTAGATAAGCTACATTATTTAAATTTTTTTCTAGGTTCATAAGGAAGTTGTTGTATCAGTGAGCTTTTGCTGCATAACAAATCATCCTAAGACATTTTCTGATAAACTAAATCTGACAGTGTGTCTGTCCCATGCCAGTCACCAAAGGAACTTCTAAAGAATATACTTTAGGGAAAAGGAAAATGACTCCAGAAGGATGTCTTGAGGCAGGGATGAATCATAAGCAAATAAATTCAGAAACACATAAATAAATCTATGCAAACAATTATTGCATAAAATCCTAAGAATAATGTCTAATTTGAAGAACAAGGGAGATATAACCAAAATACTGAACAGTTAGAAAGAAATGATCAGATTTGGTATCCTAATGTCTTTGAATTTTATTGAGGGGAAGCAGATGTTAAGATATTTTATAAGATTAGATTTTGCAAAGTTGTCAATGGTTAAATTTCAAGAGTAAACAATAATGGAAATGGAGTACAATTTCTAAATCAGTAGAGAGGAACAATGAAATATAACATTTCAACAAATCAACCAAAATGCAACTAATCCAAGCAAAGGCAACTAGAGGAGAAAAAAGGAAACAGAGGAGCCTGGACAAACAGAAAGCACAAAGAGAGATGGTAGAAATAAGTCCAAATATATCATTAATTACAATGAATACGAATGGACTTAACTCTCCAGGTAAAAGACAGAGATTGTCACCTTAAATTTTTAAAATTCCAGCTGTATTCATTTTTAAGAGACACAATGTAAAACCTCAGGAGAGTGAAATGTTGGAAGTAAAATGATGGAAAGAGTTATGGTAGGTAAATTCTAAAGAGCAGAAAGCTGGGGTAACTTCATTAATATCAAACAAACTAGCCCATAAAACAAAATGCATTATTAAAGATGAATGCAGCCTGGATACAGTGGCTCATGTCTGTAATCCCAACACTTTGAGAAGCTGAAATGGGAGAATCATTTGAGCCTAGGATTTTGAGAACAGCCTGGGCAAAATAGTGAGACCCTGTCTCTACAATTTTTTTTAAATAACCAGGTGTTGTGGCATGCACTTATAGTCTTAGTTACTTGCGAAGCTGAGCAGGAGGATTACTTGTGCCCAGGAGTTGGAGACTGCAGTGAACTATAATCACTTTACCGAATTCAGCCTGAGTGACAGAGTAAGACCCCTGTCTCAGAAAAAAAATAATAAGGTGAAGTGTGTCAGTGTATAATGATAGAAGATTCTGTTTTCCAGTAAGATATAATAATTCTTGGCCAGGCACAGTGGCTCACACCTGTAATCCCAGCAGTTTGGGAGGCTGAGGCAGACAGATCACTTGAGGCCAAGAGTTCAAGACCAGCCTGGCCAACATAGCGAAACCCCATCTCTATTAAAAATACAAAAAATTAGCTGGGCACAGTGGAACACACCTGTAGTCCCAGCCACTCAGGAGGCTAAGGCACAAGAACTGCTTGAGCCCAGGTGGCAGAGGTTGCACTGAGCTGAGATCATACTACTGCACTACAGCCTTGGTGACATAGTAAGACTCTTCCTCAAAAAAAAAAAATATTATTATTAACTATTTAACTTGTATACATTCTCAAATCTGTCTTCTCACTTTCACTGTCACACTTGAGTTCAGACCTTCATCAACTCCTTCCATCCTCATTGCAGTTCATTCTCCACTCAACAGCCAGTGTGGTCAGCCTAAAATTCAGATGGCTCTTGATGAGAAAGCCTTGATTCCTGAACTTGGTGTAGACTCTACATCTACAAGATGTAGAGTCTCACCTGCACTAGACCGAGCTCCCCGAGCTCTATACTCCATCATGGTGAAAGCTATGCTTGGGTTCTCCAAAAAACCATATTTCCTCTAGTTTCCAGACCTTTAAACATGCTGCTCCCTCTTCCTGGTGTGGTCTGATTTTCTCTTAGCTGGCTGACTTCATCAGAGGTTGACTTCAATGCCTCCTCCTCTGGGAATCCTCTGATCTTCTTTTGGATGGAGACCCATCCTTTCTGCTTTTACGAACACACTTCGTGTATTGCCTAGCAATAGTTTACACTTTGTTATCAGCGCCTTCTTACTTGCCTGCCTCCAGTAAGTAAGCTGTGAACACCTTGAAAGCAAGAACTGTGTCATTCATTCATGATGTCAACAAATATTTATCAAGCACCTACTATGTGCCAGGCATTATTCTAAGAGCTAGGGATAGAGCAGCAAACAAAAAAGTGAAACAAACAAAACCCCTGCCTTCATACCACTCTCATTCTAGACAAGGGAGCCAAACAACAAACTGGAAAGTAAGGAAAATAAATGGTCTGTTAGAAGATAACAGGTGTTTGCAGAGAAGTAAAGCAAGGAGAAAGATAGGGAGTAAGGGGCGGAGCTGAAATGTTAAATAAGATGATCAAGGGAAAGTCTCATCCAGAATGTGACATTTAGGTAGAAAAACAGAAAGAGGCGAGAGAGTGAGCCATTCAGACATCTGGAGGAAACACTCCTGGGTATCTACCCAAAGGAAAAGGAGTCATCCTATCAAAAAGATGCCTGCACTTGTATGTTTATCGCAGCACTGTTCATAATAACAGCCATGGAATTAACCTAAGTGCCCATCAAGAGTGGATGGGATAAAGAAAATATGGTGTACATATATGTATGTATGTGTATATATACACACACACACACACACACACACAGAGACATATATATATATATGTATACACACACACACATATATATATGCCATGGAACACTATGCAACAATAAAAAAATGAAATCATATCCTTTGCAGCAACATAGATGCAGCTGGAGGCCACTATCCTAAGTGAATTAACAAAGGAACAGAAAACCTAATACCATGTTCCCACTTACAAGTGTGAGCTAAACATTGGGTGCACCTGGACATAAAAATGAAAACAATAGACATTGGGGGCTACCAGAGTTGGGGGGCACAAGGGTTGAAAACTGCCTATTTGGTACTATATTTATTATTTGGGTGATGGGTTCAATAGAAGCCCAAACCTTAGCATTATGCAATATATTGACATAACAAATCTATACAGGTACCCCCTGAATCTAAAATTTTAAGAATCATAAAAAGAGCAAGACAGATAACTAATGGAAAAGTACCGATGAGAGAAGAAAGAGCCAGTGCAAAGGCTCTGAGCAGAAGCAGGCACGGGCGGTTCAAAGATCAACAGGGAGGCCCATGTGGCTGGATTAGAGGGAGCAAGGGGCAGAGTTCTGGAAGCTCAGAAAGCTATTATCGGATCGCAAGACCCATTACAAGGATCTTGGACGTTTATTTTGGGTAATAGTGGAAGCCTTCAGAAGATTTTCAGTAGAGAGATGGCATGCCCTGACTCCAATTTAAAGTAACATGATTTTAAATAATATAACATTTTTAAAACAGTCACTCTGGATGGGGTGTTGATAAAAAACAGGGAGGAAAGGAGGGGGAACTGGGGAACAAGTTAGGATGACATTGCACTACCCTCATCAAGAAAGGAAGGTGGCTTGGAACAGGGAGGTATCTGTGGAGGTGAAATCTGGATATGATTTGCAAATGGATTAAATATGGTGGATCAGAGAAAGGGTTAAGTAGGTGTTTGGCCTAAGCAACTGTAAGATGGAATTATTACCCAGGTGAAACAGATGCTAGATGAGTGTATGGGTGATGGTGGTCACACAAGAGGATGGGTTCAGTTGGGTCATATAAATTTAAAATGCTTATTAGACATTCAAGTGGTATGTCAAGTAGGGAGTTGGATATACAAAGTTGAATTTAGGGAAATTTTTGGCTTGGAGATAGAGGTTTCATACAGTTAGCCAAATTAGCATGTAGATGCTATTGAAAGCACTGAGGGTGGAAAACTCCAAGAAAGTGACTACATGTAGGAGAAGTTCTGTCAACAGCACTCAGCACTGTGCCTTGGTGCCACTGAAGAAAAAACAATTGCAGTTCATAATTTATGGATCCCAATGTATTAGGCTGTTCTTGCCTTGTTTTAAAGAAATAAACAAGAAAGACTGGGTAATTTATAACAAAAAAAGAGATTTAATTGGCTTATGACTGTGCAAATATAGTACCAACATCTGCTCAGCTTCTGGTGAGGCCTCAGGGAGATTTTGCCCATGACAGAAGATGAAGCTGGAGCAGACACGTCGCATGGTAAGAGTGGGAACAAGAGAATGAGGCGAGAAGGCCCTAGACTTTTAAACAACCAGATCTTGAGTGAACTAACTAAGCAAGAATTCACTTATCGCCAAGGGGATGGTACTTAAACCATTCATAAGGGATATGGCCCCATGATAAGTTACCTCCCACCAGACCCCCATCTCCAACATTGGCAGTCACATTTCAACATGATATTTGGAGGGGATAAACATTCAAACCATATCACCTGATGACCTTTAAAAGAACAATTTCAATGAAACAATGGCAGCAGAAGTTAGGCTGCAAGGCATTGAAGGAATAAGAGAGAGGAAATTCAAATTGAGAGATAGAGCTGTGGCTAGAGAAGATATCCTCAGCATAAATATCAGGTTATATTTGTAGCTTGATTGAAGAAGGGAAAGAGAGAATAATGGCTTAGGGTGCCTGCCGAGTGGGGAGAGGGACAGAGACTGAAGTAAATGAGAGGGATGAGGAGTCATGGTAGGTAGACAACACCACAGAAGCTCCTGGTTCAGGACTGATGCAAAATTTAGACATTTGAGTGACAGCAGATCCAAGGGCTCACTATCCACCTGCCTTATGGTAGAAAAGCAGATGTGAGATCTGTTTGCCTAACTTTAGCCCCATCATCCATCATCCCTTACTTCTCAGGTTTTTGAAAGGTAAGGGAGACAACTTTTCAACAAAATGGACAGTAATATTCTCTGAAGGCAATAAGGGCCCAGGACACCAGGGTAGGAGATTAAGGAGGAAGGACACTTTTTTAAAAATCCAGACTGTGGCAGGGATGGGAGGGTTGTTGGCTGACAGAGAGTCACATGAGGCAAATGAAAGGATGAGAGGGGCCCAGGCACAGTTGGAACACAGGTCTCAGTGTGTGTAGTCAGTTGGCACCTGTCCCTGGCCCTGTGAAAGCAAGCACCAAGGAGACTTGTAAAGCCTGCAGTTCAGAGTGACCGTGAGGTACCTGCGTGGCTGGTGTGATCACAGAGGTGTATTAAACACACTGCATGCACTGGCAATGAACATTCTGAAAAGGGAATTAAGAGAACAAAACCATTTACAATAGCATCAAAAAGGATTAAATGCTTAGGAATACATTTAGCCAAAAAAAAAAAATGCAAGACATGTACACTGAAAATGACAAAACATTACTGAAAGAAATTGAAGATCTAACTAAAAAAGACATCCTGTGTTCATGGATTAGAGGACTTAAGAGTGTTAAGGTGGCAATTCTTTCTAAGTTGATCTAGAGATTCAATGCAATGCCTATCAAAATGCCAATTGCCTTTTAATTTATTTGCAGAAATGGAAAAGCGGATCCTAAAATACATATGAAATGCAAGGGACACAAAATAGCCAGAACAGTATTGAAAAAGAACAAAGTTACACGACACACACTTCCCAGTTCTAAGACTTACTACAAAGCTATAATAAAGCAGAATAGTACTGGCACAAAGATAGATGTGGAGATCAAAGGACTCACATTTAGAGTCTAGAAACAAACCTTCACATTTGTAGTCCATTGACTTTTGACCAGAGTGACAAGACAATTCAATAGGGAAAGAATAGTCTTTTTGGCAATGGTGCTGGGACACAGATATTCACATATAAAAGAGTGAATGTGGACCCCTGCCTTATACTATATAGAAAAAAATTCAAGGGGCATCAAAGGCCTAAATATAAGAACTGAAAATATAAAATTCTTAGAAAATATAGGGGTAAATTTTCATGACCTTGGACTTTGCAATGGTTTCTTATATATGACTTCAAAAACACAAATGACCAAAGAAAAAATAGATACTTTTTATTTTACCAAAATTAAAAACTTTCATGCTTCAAAGGACACTATCGAGCACATACAAAACAACCCACAGAATGGGAGAAAACATTCATAAATCATATGTCAGGAAAATGTCTTAGTATCCAGAATAGGTAAAGAACTCTTATAATTCAAAAATAAGGAGACAAAATAACCCTTTTTTTTAATGGTCAAAAGATTTGAACAGACTTTTTTTTCCAAAGGAGGTATAAAATGGCCAATAAGCAAATGAAAAGATGCTCAAAATCTTTAGTCATTAAAGAAATGCAAATTAAAACCACAATGGCCACTTCACACTCACTAGGATGGCAAGAATCAAAAAAAGCGGACAATGTGATCTTTGTGTGATCATGACTTGGCCAGGATACGAAGAAATTGAAACCTCGGTTCATTGCTGGTGGGAGTGTAAAATGGTGCAGCTGCTTTGGAAAACAGTTTGGCAGCTCCTTAGAAAGTTAAACATAGAGTTACCATATGGCCCAAGAATGAGTAATTCTACTCTTAGGTATATACTCCAGAGAATTGAAAATGTATGTTCATATGAAAATTGTACATGAATATCCATAGCAGCATTATTCATAATAGATAAAAAGTGGAAACAACTCAAATGTCCATCAGCTTGAAAATGAGTTAACAAAATGGTCAAGATGAGGAGACCACTCCTTAAACAGATATATTAGAGCAGCGCATACCTCCAGTTGCTCCAAAGACCTGAAAGGAGAGGTCTGGGGGCTGAAGACATTGTGCATGAGAGAGAATCACACTGAAGCCTAGGAAATTTGAAGCCAGAACATTCTAGAGGAAGGCAGTTAGTAGCATCTCCAGGCAGGGAAACAGCAAGACAAAGCCTTAGAGGCAGGAAAGGCTGTTGAACATGAAAAGAACAGGAAGAAGAGATCCTCAAGGAGGGAGCATGAGGTATGAAGAGTCATGTTAGGTAGACACCACCACAAAAGCTCCTGGTTCAGGACTCGGGCAAAATTTGGCCATTTGGTTGACAGCAGATCTAAGGGTTCACTACCCACCTGCCTTATGGTAGGCAGGTAGAAAAGTGGATATGAGATCTGTTTGCCTAACTTTAGCCCCATCATCCTTCAGACCACAGTACTGGCT
Source organism: Sapajus apella (assembly GCF_009761245.1). Classification (NCBI taxonomy): domain Eukaryota; kingdom Metazoa; phylum Chordata; class Mammalia; order Primates; family Cebidae; genus Sapajus; species Sapajus apella. The sequence continues at coordinate 4,720,467 of NW_022436941.1, forward strand.
TCCAACTTTCTCATAAGAGGAGGCAAGAATTGGTCCCTTGGCCAGACCAGCAGAACCTATGCACATGACCTAGTATTTTCAGCATGCCAAATACCTTCCCCTGGAAAGGAAATTCCACCCAGAGCCCTCCTCACCTGCCCCAGCCTACCCTGCACGCCTGCATGGCTTAGGACTGCCATGTGGCCTCTGCAGGACCTAGCATTCTAGCATTCTAGGTCTCATTGTTTCACTCCATAACAGACCTCAGAGAGGAGAACCTCTAACTCCCAGTGGCATTTAGCTTCACTCTTTAAACATCTGGGTCACAGATATGCCCAGTTAATTAATGTTCTTAGTGCTGCTCATCTGCCTGCTGGATAATATATTGATTCATAATTTCAATAAGCAGCGGTGTATATCTTTCCTCTGAACATAAAGGCAGCTTGCTGTCATTCATCACTTTGCATTTGGAGAATTTAAATATACTCAGGGAGACATTGTTTAGGGAGGGGGAGGGAGGGCTTCTGATTTTCTTACCATTTTGCCTCTAACAATTACTTTGATTTGCAACTAATTGGGGTTTAAAACATAAGGGCACTTAATAAACTCCCTGCCCCTTGTTCAAGGAGAGTGGGCAGACCCTCCTTTTGGGATCAAAGCCAAGAGTTTCTGAGTAGCTTTCATCAAGAAATGAGAACCCCATGCAGAGAATCTTATCTACCAGAAAAGAGCCACTCCTGTCCCTGAGCAGAGTACCTTCTTATTTCATTCCTGGACAGAATATGCTCAAGCTCTCTGGAGGAGGGTGGGCTCCCCTGGCAATCTGGGTTGGGGCTCTTCTGCTGCTCAGCTGCTGGGCCATGGCAGCCAACCATCAGGTTTTTGGTGACCAAAAGAAAGCAGCCAACACCCAGCCAGGTGACCAGATGTCTTCATGCCTCAGTTTCCTCATCTATAAAATGTAAAGAATAATAGAGCCTATCTTGCACAGTTGTTGTGAAAATTGCATTATTTATTCTCTCTACAATGGTTAGAAATGATGCCAAGTGGTATTTTTTTAATTTATTAGGCAACAGCTGTGTAGAAGTGGTTGCCTTTTTTTTTTTTTTTTTTTTAGATGGAGTCTCGTTCTATCACCCGGCAAGAAAGCGTGTGCAGGGGAACTGTCCTTTATAAAACCATCAGATCTCCTGAGACTTACTCATTATCACGAGAACAGCATGGGAAAAACCTGCCTTCATGATTCAGTTATCTCCCACCAAGTCCCTCCCACAACATGTGAGGATTATGGGAGTTACAATTCAAGATGAGATTTGGGTGGGGACACAGCCAAACCATATCATAGAGTTCTAACAATGAATTCTTTTTAATTTCTATTTTTATTTGATTCAGGGGTACATGGACATGTTTGGTTTGGGGTATGCTTGAAACTGTCACCCAGGTAGTGAGCATAATACCCAATAGGTAGTTTTTCTTGCCTTCCTTTCTCCCTCCCTCCTTCTGGCATTCCCAGTGTTTGTAATTTCCATCTTGATGTCCATGAATACCCAATGTTTAGCTTGCACTCACAAGTGAGAACATACAGTATTTGTTTTTCTGATTCTGCATTAATTTTCTTAGGATAATGGCCTCCAGCCACATCCATGCTGCTGCCAAAGACCTGATGTTGTTCTTCTTCATGGCTGTATTGTATTCCATGCTGTATCTGTACATTTTCTTCATCCAATTTGCCTTGTATGGGCACCTAGGCCGATTGCCTATCTTTGCTATTGTGAATAGTGTTGCAATGTGCATGCAAGTGCATGTGTCTTTTTGGTAGAATGATGTCTTTTCCTTTGGGTAGACACCCAGTAATGGGATTGCAGGTAGTTCTAACTAAAACCTGTAGTTCTGTTTTCAGTTCTTTGATAAGCATCAAACTTCTCCCCACAGTGGATGAACCAATTGACCTTCCCACCAACAGTGTATAAACTTTCCCTCTTCTCTGCAGCCTCACCAAAATCTGTTATTTTTTGATGTCTTAATAGCCATTCCAGGCCAGGCACGGTGGCTCACGCCTATAATCCCAGCACTTTGGGAGGCCCAGGCGGGTGGATCACGAGGTCAGGAGTTCAAGATCAGCCTGGCCAACATGGTGAAACCCTGTCTCTACTAAAAATACAAAAATTAGCCGGGCACAGTGGCAGGCACCTGTAATTCCAGCTACTCGGGAGGCTGAGACAGGAGAATTGCTTGAACCTGCGAGGCGGAGGTTGCAGGGAGCCGAGATCGAGCCACTGCAGTCTAGCCTGGGTGACATAGCAAGACTCCATCTCAAAAAAAAAAAATAGCCATCCTGGTGTGAGATGGTATCTCATTGTATTTTTCATTTGCACGTCTCTGATGATTAGTAATGAGCATTGTTTCATGTGTTTGTTGGCCACTTGTATGTCCTCTGTTCCTGTCCTTTGAGCATAAAAGTGGATTAATTGGATCAAAGGCCACAAATATTTTAAAAGCACAAAGTATATACTTAGAAATCTCCTTTTTGAAAGGCTGCAGTAATCTACCCTCCCTCCAACTCAACTTTGAGAAGGCCCATCTTAGACTTCTCACCAAAATGTGAATAATCTCTTATTTTAGTTTTAGGTTTTTTGGTTTTGTTTGTTTTTTGAAGTAGAGCCTGGCTCTGTTGCCCAGGTTGGAGTGCAGTGGCATGATCTCGGTTCACTGCAACTTCCACCTCCCAGACTCAAGCAATTCTTCTGCCTCAGCCTCCTGAGTAGCTAGGATTATAGGTGTGTACCATCACACCTGGGTAATTTTTGTAGTTTTAGAAGAGACAGAGTCTGGCCATGTTGGTCAGGCTGGTCTCGAACTCCTGGCTTCAAGTGATCCACCTACCTCAGCCTCCCAAAATGCTGGGATTACAGGCGTGAGCCACAGCGCCCAACCTAATTTCTTTTTTAAAATGTGGTATCTCATTATTTTAGATTTTTGTTTCTTTGAGTACCTGTGAGGTTGAGTACTGTTTAATGCCTGTTTCTTCTTTAGTGAATTGCCTCTTTGAGCCTTTTGCAGCAGGGTAGATGTAGTCAATCCCCCTTTCTAAGTAAGGAGGAAATGGAAACTTGGAGAGGTTAAGTCACTTGTTCAAGGTGGCCCAGCCAGCTGAGAATGGAACCATTTAGAAATCAGACATCCAGCTTCTTCATCTATTCCTTCTCCCCCACGTTGCTGAATGGAAGACTAGGTTCTCAAACATGGACTGGATATACTTAGAAAAACACCAGAGAGTCACCCTGGGGACTCTGTATCCAGGCTCAGGAAGCCCGGGACGCTTTCTGGAGCAGGACTCTATGTGAGCTGAGCATATGGCATAGTGACAGGACTGGGGTGCTGACCAGGACCAGTATTGACAGACAGCAGGGGTGAAGCCAGCTTCTTCCTGAGGTCTCACTCCTGCCTCCCACTCCCATTCCCCTGTGGCTTGCTCTCTCGGCTTCCTGCACCTGGGCACTCTGGGGACCACCACGCTCCTCCCTGACACCCGCTGCCTGGTGGACAACTCTAAGAGCCGGCTGCCCCAGCTCCTGGACTGCGACAAGGTCAACAGCAGACTGTACAAGCGCTGGAGCTTCATCCAGGGGAGCTCTGTTTGGACAGGGCCAGCACCCAGAGTAGGGGCAAGAGGCTGCAGACCACAGAGGGGAATCCCGCTTCCCCAGGGGTCCCCAGCAAAGTGCAACCCTAAGCCCAGATCTCCCTGCCCCGGGCTGGGCTTGTATTCCCAAGGCACTTCCTGGGGGCAGCTGTGGAGTTTCTACATGAGTAGCATTTCTGATTCCTACCTCAGTGCTAGGCTGTGATCAATTCTGATCATTTCTGATTCCCACCTCAGTTGAGCTCTGATCAATCCTGACAGAGTAGTGAGGGGGGACTTCCCTGAAATTCACTAAGTACCCACAGCTAGTGGGCCTGAGAATATCAGACCAAGAATGTCCCAGGAAACTCCCCAACCCGACCCCATCCCCACCAATGCTCCTCACCTGATCCAGACACTCAAACCCAGTGAAGCTTATTTAGGTTCTGACTTCAGAGTGTGCAGAGGAGGTCTCATGATTCCCTGTCTCAGCCCCATGCAAAGAACTTCAGTGGAATTGATTCTCTGCAAGAAGCTATGTGCCAGGCACCATGATGGTTAAGCCTTTCTCCCCTCTTTCTTTGTCTCTCCTTCTCTGTTGCTCTCTCTCTGTCTCTCTCTCTCTTCCTCTCCCTCCCTCTCGCCACCTTTCTTTCTCTTCTCTCTTTTCTCTCTTTTCCCTCTATCTCTCTCTTCCCCTCTCCTCGCTTTTTTCTTTCTCTCCACTTTCTCTTTCCCTTTCCCTCTCTTCTCTCTCTTCCCTCTTTTTTTATCCCTGTTCCCTTTGTCTTCTCTTTGTCTGTTTCCTTTTCTTTCTCTCTCCTGTCTCTTTCTCTTTTTCTTCTGTCTCTCCCTCTCCTCTTTCTCCTCTCTCCCCTCCTTTTTTCTCCCCTCTCTCTGTCTTCTCTTTGTCTCTTTCTCTGTCTCTCTCTCCTTTTCCTTTTTCTCTTTCTCATTTTCTCTTTCCTGTCTTTTTCCTCTATCTCTCCCTCTCCTTCCCTCTCTCTCTCCTCCTCTGTTCTTGATTTTGTCCCCTTCCAGAATGGAGCCATCATAAACAAGGGCACGGGGCGCTGCCTGGAGGTGAAGAACTGGGGCCTGGTTGGCATCGATCTCATCCTTCGCAGCTGCACGGGTCAGAGGTGGACCATTAAGAACTCCATCAGTAGAGAAAGGAGCTGGGGCAGTGGAGCCTGGCCCCAGGACCAGCCGAAGACCAGCCGCCCTGGCAGAGAGACAGCAAGGAGTCGGCAGGTGCTCGACAGGCTCCCCAGGGCTCCTCCAAGGCAGCACGGGGACCCCAGATGGATACTCTGTCCCCCTCAGGCATTCAGCTGCCCACAGGATTCCTGCACCCTGGAAAAGCCCTCACAGGGTTCCTTCACCCTGGAAAAGCCACTCCCCCTTCTCTGGGAAACTCAGAGATGTCTTCCACAGCCTCTGATGTGGACCTGGTACTGAGGAGTGAGACTGTCCAGTTCTCCACCACATCTGCAATCCCCGAATCAGGACCTGGGACCGGCAGAGTCCCCTCCTGCATCTTGTCTCCTACAGCAGCAGCTGCTCAACTCCAGCCATCACCACGGTGGGAGGCAGCGGGGGCTTCAGCCATGTCCTAGCTCCTCATGCCAAAAGGAGGCAGCAAGGACTGGGCACTCAGTTTCCTCCAAGGTTGCTTCTGCCCAGATGACACCTGCCTGTTCACATCCAAAGGCAGCCGCTGCCCCCAACTCTTCCCACCAGGGTGACTTTGGGCACTGCAGCTCTGGACTCTTCTGGCCCCTCCTGAGATTACCTGGATGGAGCTGATGCTTTCTCTCCTGGTCACCTGGGCACTAGGCTTGTATCAACGTGCTTGGGCCAGTTCTCCTGCGTCTGTCTAGAGGAAGCCGGAGACAGAAACAGGCTAAGCCTGCAGCATGGTCTAAGCCACGAGGGCCCTGCAGGATGGAGATAGGTCAAGGACCAGGAGCCCTGAGTCACAGAGGCTGCCCAGGGAGCAGAAGGGACCCTTCATCCAGAACCTAAGGGCTGCAGCGAAGGCTTCCGGGAACCTCGAAGATGCTTTCGGCTCACCTCATTTCACCCTGTACTCTGCTGGCTGGCAGAGGAGAAGGCAGTCGTTTCCTCTCTGAAGAGTAATAATTTCTTTTTGATTGCCCTCTGGTTAGGGTGCACATATAAATCAGAGTAAATATATGAACACATGTGCATTCATGAGCGTGTGTGTGCCTGTGTGCTGTGTGTGACAGAGAGTGTGCGTGCGTGTCTGGCTGTGCGTTCCGGAGTGTGTGATGATGCTGACCTAGCTGTGTGGCCCTGGGCTTGCTGCTTCATTGCTCACCTGGATAGGAACGAGGGGGATGAGAAGAATGAGTGGGGTGTGGGTTTGGCCCATGTCACTGGCCAGAAGCATGTGGCTCAGCCCTGCCCTGTGGAGACCGCAGCAGAAGGCTGCCCCATCTCCCAGTCCCCGTCTCTGTCCCCAACACTGTCGCTGGTCAAGCACTGCCCAGAGCTGAATCCTGTAGCTTCCCCCTTGCCCTGTGTGGGATTCAGAGTCTCATTTGGTGACATCTTACGGGTGATTATCTCCTCACCCCATCTTCCACCTTGTGAAATAAATACATGTTAGCACTTCCCAGAGCAGCCTCCTTTGTGTCTTGATTTCCCCAGAACTGGAAGTTGGGAGCGGAGTGATGGAGACATGGGAGGTGGCTTCTGTGGCATTGAGGGGTTGCTGTTTTTTATTTATTTATGAGATGGGGTCTGGCTCTGTCACCCAGGCTGGAGTACAGTGGTGCAGTCATGACCTGCTGCAGCCTTAAACTCTTGGGCTCAAATGATCCTCCCACCTCAGCCTCCTGAGTAACTGAGGTGACAGGTACACAACATGTCTTTTTAATTTTTTAATAAGATTCTTGCCTGGATATGGTGGCTTATGCCTGTAACCCCAGCACTTTGGGAAGCCAAGGCACGTGGATGACGAGGTCAGGAGTTCGAGACCAGCCTGGCCAACATAGTAAAACTCCATCTCTACAAAAAAAAAAAAATTAGCCAAGCATGGTTGGCACCTGTAGTTCCAGCTACTCAGGAGGCTGAGGCAAGAGAATCACTTGAACCAGGGAAGTGGAGGTTGCAGTGAGCCAAAATCATGCTGTTTTGAGGGGATGGTGAATCTTAACCAACAGAACCTGAGGGTGATGGTGGAAAGAGCTAGATATCTTCAGAGCCCCTGTGTGAGGTTGGTTAAGGGAGAGCTGGAGACAGGGCTTCGGGACAGATCCTTGGGGTGTGGAGCCCACAGCCTCCAGTCCCATAGGACAGAGTCAGCAAGGCAGAGCTTACGCTCACCGCACTTTGGGCTCATTTGTACTTACAAGGCTGCACCCTTAAGGTAAAGACATCAGCAAGCATTTTGGAACTTGAGAGAAATGAGTACCCCCTCTTTTTTTTGAGACAGTCTCGCTCTGTCACCAAGGCTGGAGTTCAGTGGCACAATCTTAGCTCACTGCAACCTCCACCTCCTGGGTTCAAGCGATTCTCCTGCCTCAGCCTCCCGAGCATCTGGGATTACAGGGATGAGCCAAAACACCCAGCTGATTTTTGCATTTTTAGTAGAGACAGGTTTTCGCCATGTTGGCCAGGCTGTTCTGGAACTCCTGACCTCAAGTGATCCATCTACCTTGGCCTCCCAAAATGCTGAAGTTACAGGCATGAGCTACTGCATCTGGCACCCCCTCATTTTTAGGGCCACACTGAGGCAGGACAAGATGTCCCAGTTTGCTTGTTTATGTGGCATGGGGGCTGCTGGCTCAGGACCCCTGGGAGATTCTCTGACACCAGCATGTGTGCTCTGAGCTCTGACCCTTGGTTACCAGGTCCTATAGCCTAGGTGGCCCATTCACGTCAGCAGCATCTGCCAGCAGCTTCCCCCCATGGGACTGGAATACCTGGGGAGACTGCTCAGAGCTTGAGGCCAGCATCACAGGACAATCCCCTCTTGACTGCATGGGATCCCATCTGGGCCTGATGGCACTGGGAGTGGCAAGGGACCAAGGCAGAGAAGAGGAGTTGATGAAGCAGGAGAGAATGAGGAAAAGAAAAAAGAAGCAGGAACCTGGTAGGGAGGAAAGAATTGGTCCTAAGTCCTTTGGGAGAATTTAAAAGTTCTGGATGGCTGGGTACGGTGGCTTACATCTATAATCCCAGCACTTTGGGAGGCTGAGGAGGGCAGATCACTTGAGGTCAGGAGTTCAAGACCAGCCTGGTCAACATGGTAAAACCCCATCTCTACTAAAAATACAAAAATTAGCTGGGCGTGGTAGCATGAGCCTATAATCCCAGGTACTTGAGAGGCTGAGGCAGGAGAACTGCTTGAACCCAGGAGGCGGAGGTTGTAGTGAGATGAGATGGTACCACTGCACTCCAGCCTGGATGATGGAGCAAGACTCCATCTCAAAAATAGGTAAATAAACAAATAAATAAAATAAAAGTTCTGGAGACCCATAGGAGTTTGAGACCAACCTCATCAACATGGTGAAGCCCCATCTCTACTATAAATACAAAAATTAGCTGGGCATGGTAGCGTGAGCCTGTAATTTCAGTTACTTGGGAGGCTGAGGCAAGAGAATCACTTGAGCCCAGGAGGCAGAGGTTGTAGTCAGCTGATATTACACCACTGCACTCCAGCCTGGGTGATGGAGCAACACTCCATCCACCCACCTTGGTCTCCCAAAATGCTGGGATTACAGGCGTGAGCCACCACACCCAATCTCCTTTCTCTTTTTTCTGTTTATTAACCCTCCACTCCTAAACTCACTCCTCATGTGTATCAGTGTCCTTAATCTTCTTGGTGTGAGACAATGACTCCACTGCAATACCACTATGCCAAGCTAAATTTTTCTTTCTTTTGTAGAGATGAGATCTTACTATGTCACCCAGGCTGGTAGTATTTCTTAAGTAGAGTAATAGGTGGCATCCTTCTAAAGAAAAAAAAGAAAAACTCTCACAGACCCTCAAGGCTGACCTAATTTATTTTTTGCTATCATGTTTCTCAAATACGTGTAAACATAAAATGGCTTCTACTCATAGGTCTATTGCAACTATAAAATAAGAATAAATTTATAGGTTGATATGAACAAATCTACACAGCAGATAAAATTTCAGTCAACAGCATTCATTTAACCTGGTGGCACTGTTGCTCACTGAAATGGAATCCTTGCTACTTCAGATGTGAACATGGCACCAACTGAGCCGGCAGAGGTTCTTCTGTGCTTCATGATCACCTGATTCTCCCTCTAGTTTCCAGTACTCCTCTGGAGTATTTTGGAATCGTTTACTCACCCTTCATTCATTCACCCCATATTTATTGAACACCTAATTTCTCTTGAGGGAGCAACTAAGGGTAAATTGGTAAGCCAAGAGGATAGAAATCCTGCTCTCTGGGAATTCATATTCTAGTAGCTTTCCTGAGTGAAAAATACATTTCAATTAAAATCTCCACCCTTGGCTGGGTGCAGTGGCTCACGCCTATAATCCCAGCACCTTGGGAGGCCAAGGCAAGTGGATCACCTGAGGTCAAGAGTTCAAGACCAACCTGGCCAACATGGTGAAACCCTGTTTCTACTAAAAATACAAAAGTTAGCTGGGTGTGGTGGCATGTACCTGTAATCCCACCTACTCAGGACGCTGAGGCAGAGGTTACAGTGAGCTGAGACTGCCCCACCACTGCACTCCAGTCTGGGCAACAAGAGTGAAAAACTCTGCCTCAAAAACAAAAAGTCACCACTCTCTTCTCTTTATGATAGTTCCCATAGAACAACTTAGCCCCAAATGTCCTAAAGCCATGTTCAGTACTCACCTGGGCCATCCAGGTAATGTAGAAAATGTTCATATTAATTTTTTTTGATACAGGGTCTCACTCTGTCATCCAGGCTGGAGTACAGTGGTGTGTTCTTGGCTCACTGCAACCTCTGCATCCTGGGGTCAAGCAATTGTCCTGCCTCAGCCTCCTGAGTAGCTGGGGCTACAGGCGTGCACCACCACGCCCGGCTAATTTTTATATTTTTAGTAGAGATGGGGTTTCACCACCATGCTGGCCAGGCTGGTCTTGAACTTCTGACCTAAAGTGAATGGCCTGCCTCGACCTCCCAAAGTGCTGGGATTACAGGGGTGAGCTACTGTGCCTGACCTAATTTCCGATAATCACCCAAATAAAGACAAAAACACTTTGCCACCAGGCCCAGCTAATTTTTGTATTTTTAGTAGAGACAGGGTTTCACCATGTTGGCCAGGATGGTCTGATCTCTTGACCTCATGATCCGCCCACCTTGGCCTCCCAAAGTGCTGAGATTACAGGTGTGAGCCACTGTGCCCAGCCTGAAAAGTTTTTCATAAGCACCTTCTCTTTCAAGCTCATGGGCAGGTGCTACCATTTTCTCTCTATAGATGCGGACACTGAAACTTAGGAAGATTAATAACCAGTCTCAGTGTCACATAGTGTGTATGTGGCAGGTTTGGGTTTCAGACCTCAGCCTTTCCTACTCAAATCTCTTGTTCTGGACTGGGCATGGTGTCTCATGCCTGTCATCCCAGCACTTTGGGAGGCCGAGGTGAAAAGGTCACTTGAGGCCAGGAGTTCAAGACCAGCCTGGGCAACATAGCAACACCTTGTCTCTACAAAAAATTTAAAAATTAGCTGGGCATGGTGTTACATCCCATAGTCCCAGCTACTCTGGAGACCGAGGCAGGAGGGCTGCTTGAGCCCAGGAGTACAAGGCTACAGTGAGCTATGATGACACCACTGCACTCCAGCCTGGGCAACAGAGCAAGACCCTGTGTTTTAATCCGTTCTCACACTGCTATAAAGAACTATCTATGACTGAATAATTTATGAAGAAAAGAAGTTTAATTGACTCACAGATCCACAGGCTGTACAGGAAGCATGGCTGGGAGACATCAGGAAACTTACAATCATGGCAGAAGGTGAAGGAGGAGCAGGAGAGAGGGCGAGTGAAGTGGGAGGAGCCACACACTTTTTTTTGAGGCAGAGTCTTGCCTTGTCACCCACGCTGTAGTGTGGTGGCTCAGCTCTGAAACCTCCACCTCCCAAGTTCAAGCGATTCCCCTCCCTCAGCCTCCTGAGTAGCTGGGACTACAGACAAGTGCCACCACACCTGGCTAACATTTTGTATCTTAATAGAGATGGGGTTTCACCATGTTGGCCAGGATGGTCTCGATCTCCTGACCTCATGATCCATCTGCTCGGCCTCCCAAAGTGCTGGGATCACAAGTGTAAGCCACCACGCCCGGCCTGCCACACACTTTTAAACAACCAGATCTTGTGAGAACTCACTATTAAGAGAACAGCAAGGGGGAAATCCGTCCCCGTGATCCATCACCTCCCACTGGCTTCTTCCTCCAACATTAGGAATTAACAATTCAACATGAGATTTGGGTGGGGACACAAAGCCAAACCATATCACTCTGTCTCGAAAATAAGAAGAAGAAGAAGAAAAGAAAAGGTCCAGGAGGGAGTGGTAGTCTTGACACCTTGAAGTCTACTCAAAAGAGAACAGCTGGGGCATTCAGGAACCCAGAAGTCCCAGCTTATCAATGAAGAAACCAAGAACCAGTTGCGTTGGGCTGGAGGAACTCTGATGTGGGCAGATCACCATCAGTGCCCTCAACAATCAGTGGACCATGGTTGGGAGGGAGGAGTGCGTGCAGAGGAGATCATTAACAGATGATATGAATTTGTCCTTTACGACCTAAAGAATGGGAACGGGACCAAGTGGATGGAAGCCAGGAGACGCCTTTGACTTGATGAAAGAACCTGCTTTCTAATGGAGCCATGCTCCCAAAGCTTAGATGGAGGTTTCAGGATGGAGGGAGCCCTGTGTGCTTGCAGAGGTTCAAGCCGAGGCAGCCTTGACTGTCACTGCCAGTCCTGTGCTTATGTCACCCCACTGTTCATAGGTGAGCCTTCTGATGGCTCCCGGTCCCAGCATCCAAGTGCTGATAGGAATGTGAGCTATGGATTCAGGTGACAGAAATGGGTGTCAGAGAGCTTCTTTTCATGGAGATGAGCACAGCAGCTGGAAGATGAAAGCTGTATTTGTCACATGTCACTTGTAGGGAGGAGAACCAGATTTGACAGTTCAAAGTTTATTTAACTTGATGACTCTCAAAGGCAAAAAGAAAACACATGATTAAAAAAATATATTTTAGGTCTAGCAGATGGAGAAGAAATGGTCATAGACTCTTGGCTGTTTCAAAATTTCTTCTTGGGAAGAAGCAAATCTCACGCATAAATTATGTAGTTACTTTATTTACAGGAGGGGGGACACAGCTCTTCACTCCTTAAGTGTGGGCTGTGCATAGTGACTTTCTTCCTAAGAATACCATGTGGAAAGGTAGAAGAAAAGCTTTACCACAAAGAAAACTGACAGACGCTGTGTTAGCCAGGTGATCAAAGCCAACATAGGCAGTCATAAATCATGTCCATAACATGTCCCCCTGGTGTGATGTGATGAAAATGGCACTTTCCCTCTGTGATCTTCCTCCTCAAAAAAACCATAACCACAGTTTAATCACAAGAGAAACATCAGACAAATTACAGTACAGGGGCATCCTACAAAATATCAGTAATCCTCAAAACTCAAGATCATTAAAAACAGGAAAAGTTTGAGAAAATGTCATCTCTTAACCAAGAGGCACCTACAGAAACATGCCAGATAAATGTAATATGGTATCCTGAATGGGATTTAGAACCAAAAAAAAAAAAAGAATATTAGGATAAAAGTCAAGAAAATCTGAATAAATGACAGGCTTCAGTTAATAATGATGTATCATTCAGCCTGGACAACATGGTGAAACCCCATCTCTACTAAAAATACAGAAATTAGCCAGGCATGGGGGTGCACACCTGTAATCCCAGCTACTCGAGAGACTGAAGCACGAGAATCGCTTGAACCTGGGAGGTGGAAATTGCAGTGAGCCGAGATCACGCCATTGCACTCGAGTCTGGGTGACAGAGTGAGATTCTGTTAAAAAAAAAAAGTATCAACATTGGTTTATTGATTCTAACAAATATATCTAACTCGTGTATGATTTTTATGACAGGGAAAGTTTGTGTGTGTGGTGGTGGGGGTAAATTATGAGAACTCTTTGTACAGTCTCATTCAATTTTTCTGTAAATCTAAAACTGTTCTAAAATAAAATCTAATACTAATTTTGAAAAGTGTTCCATGGGCATTGTGTCATGCAGTCATCTCAGGCAGCCCCAGCCAATTCTGGACACCAGGGTCTCAGAACTGGTCATCCATTTGCCCAGGAGATATGACTGCCACTTCTAACACTGTACCATTATTAGCTATCACAAAGGAACTGGTAGCCTTGGGGTGTTCTTCTCAGCAGAGCCATAAAAGTGGAGTGATACAGACAGCTTGGTCAATACCATTAATAGCTATTACAGAAAAAGCAATTGGGACTTGGATTTGTGGGAATCCATCTTTCTGCTCCCTTAAAGAATAAGAGGATGTGTCAGAGACGGCTGGCTGTCCACCCAAGTTCCCCTACTTCTTGGGTTAGACAACTCTATCCCATATTGTTGAGTTCAGCAATGCGTGCAGCTGGGAAACCACAGTTGCTGGCCTCCTTTGCAGACAGGGGTGGCCAATGATGTCACTGGGTTCGTAAGTGGATGTCACTAGGTTGAATTATGGAAATGCTCTTTAAAGGAGATAATTCAGCTGGGTGATACACCCTTTGGCCCTTGCCCTCTCTTTTTACTCAAGCCTGGAATACAGATGTAATGGCTGGAGCTACAGCAGCCGTTTTTCAAACCATTTTGGAAAGACAAATGTGACTTTGAAATGGTGCAGCTGAAATAGCAAGGATCCTGATGAAGCTACCATACTAACTCAGGCTTGCTTACTCAAGGATTTCTTTATATGAGATAAAAATAAAGTGAAAAAATAAACCTTTGGTTTATGCCACAGTCATCTGGGTTTCTTCATATATGCCATTGAACGTCACCTTTACTGATCCAGGAGCAAGACTTCTGCTGATTCAGAAATGGTGTGATCTGAAATTTGAGTGCAATGGTTTGACCTGAAGATGAAGATGTAGTGTTGTGTGGGAACATTCTGGAGCTTATAATTTTGAAGGCAAGTTAGGAATAAACCAGCCACTGCAACACACAAAAGCCACTTACTGAAGCAGAACAAACACTCCGCTGAATCCACAGCCTGAGTAGAGGCAGGCCAGAGGAGAGAAGATTCTTCCAGGCTGTGGTTAGGCAGCATGAGGACACGTGGGCCAGGCCAGGAACGAGATGAAAAAAGAAAAGAACTTCTCAGTAGGCAAGTTCCTGACAATTTCAGTGTCAGGAGAGTTAACACGGAGAAGGAGAGCCAGGCGGGGCCAGACTCCCTTGGGCCAATATACATTGAATAGTTTGAGGCTAGGCCTATGCTATGCATTCTAACACTGGAGCCACCATGAGTAAACATGGCTCTCAATCTCCTTTCAAAGTAAATGGAAACATGTGATATCATTTTCCCCAACAGAAGCCAGGCACAGTGGCTCACACCTGTAATCCCATCACTTTGGGAGGCCTAGGTGGATAGACCACTTGAGATCAGGTGTTTGAGTCCAGCCTGGCCAACATGGTGAAACCCTGTCTCTACCAAAAATACAAATATTAGCCAGGCATGGAGGTGCATGTCTGTAGTCCCAGCTACTCTGGAGGCTGAGGCAGAAGAGTTGCTTGAACCCAGGAAGTAGAGGTTACAGTGAGCCAAGATCACACCACTGCAGTTCAGCCTGGGTGACACAGCAATTTCTCTCTCTCTCTCTCTCTTTCTCTCTCTCTCTCCATATATATATATATATATATATATATATATATAAAATATTTAATAATAATAATAATTTTCCCCAAGAGAATGTGAGTACATATCATAAGCAGCTCTTTGGGGCTGCGCTTTTGTGGGAGTGAGTTTGCCTTGACCCCACTCCCTTTCTTCTTCTGGGCTGGATGCAGACAACAACGGCCTTAGGGGATAGTAGAGCCATAAGAGGGAAGGAATCTAAGTCCCTAAACATCTGCATGAAAGAGACCCTCCTCATGGACCTGAATACCACGCCAGGATTGTTTTGTTGAGCCATTTCATGATTGGGGTTGTCACTGCACTTCAGCCTGCTCTAGCTAACACATCTTTTACATATTGTCAGTTATCTATATCTGCATAATAAATTCTCCCACAATCCAATGACCTCAAGCCACAGCATTGATCATCTCATGGTCTCCGGGGGTTATCTCCTGAAGGCAGTTCTGGGGAGTCCTTTGCTTCAGGGGCTCTCCCCAGCTGCGATTGAGATGTTGGCTACAGCTGGAGACATTTCAAAGCTTGAATGAGGGAAGATTCCTTTCTAAGACCCACATTGTTGGGATAATTCCATTGGCCTGAGAGCCTCTGTTCTTTGCTGGGCATTGACCAGAGACCAGAGGCCCGAGTTCTTCACCATGCGGGCCTGTTTGTAGGGCAGCTCATGACGTGACGGTTCCATCACAGCAAGCAAACAAGAAGCACCCATGAGAAGAGCTGGCCCGACAGAAATCAGTCTTGCGTAGCCAAATCTCAGAAGTGAAATCCCATACTTTTGCCATCATCTTTTTGCTAGAAGCAAGTCTCCTGCTTTGGCCCATCTCAGAGGGAGGGGATTAGAGAGGGGTGTGAATAACCAGAGGCAGCAATCACTGGGAGCCATTTCAAAAGCTGTGTCTACCGCAGGGCAGGGTGGCTCATGCCTGTAACCCCAGCACTTTGGGAGGCCAAGGTGGGTGGACTCAGGTGTTCGAGACCAGCCTGGACAACATAGTAAGACCTGTCTCTACAAAAAATACAAAAATGAGCCACCTGTGGTGGCATATGCCTGTGGTCCCAGCTACTCCAGAGGCTTAGTTGGGAGGATCTCTGGAGCCCAGGAAGTCCAGGCTGCAGTGAGCTGTGATGGCACGGCTGCAGCCCAGCCTGGGTGACAGAGCAGAGCCATCTCAAAAAACAAACGAAACAAACAAACAAAACCACACCCTGTCTTCCACACATCATAGTATCACAAGAACCCTGTTTAGATACAAGATTTAATCTAATTTGTAGAGGCCCATTTAATCAAGGAAACAGATGCAGAGAGAGCCCATGCCTTACCCCAGGTGGCTCGAGTCACTGGTGATAGAGGGAGAATGTTGTGTAAGATGCTGGCACCTGTGATTTCTACACCACCACCCATGGTGCAAGCCGCATTGTGCCCTGTGGGGAGGCTGCCTGGAGGAGGAGTCGAAAAAGGGCCTGCAGTATTTGAGCATGGAAGCTAGAAGAAAGAGGCTGCCACCCCCTGCAATCCCTGTGGGTTCCCGGGTTTCATAAGCTGCAGGGCTGACCCCAGCCTCAAAGAGCTGCAGGCTTAGGAGGAAGTCGTGTGTGTGTGTGTGTGTGTGTAAAACAGAGAGAGGGAGAGGGAAAAGGAGTAAGAGAGGCAAAAACAGGAAGGAGGAGAAATGAAAAGAGATCAAGAGATACAGATAAACAGTAAAGAGTGGCAGGGAGAAATAAATGAAATCACACAGAAAAATAGAGACAAGAGAGAAATATTTAGAGAAAGCCAAAAAGAGAGAAGGAAGGCAGGAAGGGAGGAAGGAAGGAAGGAAAGAGAGAAGGAAGGGAGGAAGGAAGGCAAGATGAAAGAGCAGGGGAAAAGGATAGAAAGGAAAGGGAAAAGGAAGGAAGAAAAAAGAAGGGAGGGAGGTAAGCAGGAAGAAAGAGGCGGGAAGAAAGAAAAGAGAGAAGAAAAATGAAAGGAAGGAGGGAGGGAAGGAAGCAATGAAGGAAAGAGGGGAGGAAAGAAAAGTGAAGCAGGGAAGGAAGAAAGGAAGGTAGGAGAGAAAGAAGGAAGAAGAGAGGTAAGAAAGGAAGGAAGAAGGAGGAGGAGGGAAGGAAGGAGGGAGGGAGGGAGGAAGGGAGGGAGGGAGAAGGAGGAGGAGGGAAGGAAGGAAGGAGGGAGGGAGGGAGGAGAAGAAGGAGGAGGGAATGAAGGAAGGAAGGATGGAGGGAGGAGAAGAAGGAGGAGGAGGGAAGGAAGGAAGGAAGGAGGGAGGGAGGGAGGGAGGGAGGGAGGTGGAGGGAAGGAAGGAAGAAGGGAGGGAGGAGAAGAAGGCGGAGGAGGAGGGAAGGAAGGAAGGAAGGAAGGAGGGAGGGAGGGAGGGAGGGAGGGAGAAGAAGGAGGAGGAGGGAAGGAAGGAAGGAGGGAGGGAGGGAGGAGAAGAAGGAGGAGGAGGGAAGGAAGGAAGGAGGGAGGGAGGGAGGGAGAAGAAGGAGGAGGAGGGAAGGAAGGAAGGAGGGAGGGAGGGAAGGAGAAGGAGGAGGAGGGAAGGAAGGAGAGAGGGAGGGAGGGAAAAGGAGGAGGAGGAAGGAGGGAGGAAGAAGGAAGAGGAGGAGGGAAAGAAGGAAGAAGGGAGGGAGGGAGAAGGAGGCGGAGGGAAGGAATGAAGGGGAGGAGGGAGCGAGGGAGGAATGCCGGGAGTGGAGTGCCAGGGCTACACAGACAGCAGGCTGTGGGTCTGTCCGGGTGGGCCGCGCGTTGGCAGCACCCAGACCCAGGAGGAGGCGCCGCAGCCGCCGTGGGCAGGAACGGCCCTGGGCTCCCCTGAGGTCCCGCGCGCGCTCAGCGACAGGCGGCTCTGAAGCGCGACTCTCTGGCGCCCCCTGCTGGCACCGGGCCCTGAGGCCGCCGCTCCGCCCCCTGAAAGGAGGGCGCGCAGGAGGGCGCCGAGGCTGCAGGGGTGTCTCCCGGGGCCCAGCGGCCATGCGGGTGTGGATGAGGGGTCAGAGGAGACCAGAGCTGGCCACACGTTCCCTTTTGTGCCCTGGTCTGTGCTGCGACGCGTGGCACCAGCCCTGGGTTGGTCTTGTACCTCCAGGCATTTGGGGGCCTTCCGGAGGCAGGAGGAGGGCTTGAAGCTAGGATTATCTGGGCGCGTTGGCCCACCTGTAGTCCCAGCTACCTAGGAGGCTAAAGTGAAAAATGCATCATTATAAAAAAAAAATCTGGGATTTAACACTGTGAAATTGTATTAGTCCGTTCTCACACTACTATAAAGATACCACCCAAGAGGCTGGAGGATCCCTTGAGCCCAGGAGTTCGAGGCTGCTGTGGGCGATGATGGCGCCACTACACTCCAGCCTGTGAGACAAAATGCGAGCTTGCATCTTAAAAAAAAAAAAAAAAAAGGGCGGACTAGGAGCGGCTCTCCGTGTAGCGGGGACTGGGCGAAGCGGCCTGCGCCCACGGAGCGCGCGACACTGCGCGGAAGGCACCGCCACCCTTGCCCCTACAGCTGCCCACTCGGGATCTCCAATGGCCCCCGCGCGCGCACGATGCCCTTGGCCACCAGCCACAGCGGGAGCGGCAGCAAGTCGTCGGGACCGCCACCGCGTCGGGTTCCTCCGGGAGTGGGGCGGCCGCGGGAGCCCGGGCCGCCGCGCCGGCTTCTTAACACCCTACAACCGGCACCCGCGCTGTGCAGACCGAGGCCATGAAGCAGATCCTCGGGGTGATCGACAAGAAACTGCGGAACCTGGAAAAGAAAAAGGGTAAGCTTGATGATTACCAGGAACGAATGAACAAAGGGGAAAGGAGACTTAATCAAGATCAGCTAGAAGCCGTTTCTAAGTACCAGGAAGTCACCAATAGTTTGGAGTTTGCAAAAGAATCACAGAGGGGTTTCATGGCACTAAGTCAAGATATTCAGAAAACAGTAAAGAAGACAGCACGTTGGGAGCAGCTTATGAGAGAAGAAGCTGAGCAGAAACGTTTAAAAACTGCACTTGAGCTACAGTATGTTTTGGACAAACTGGGAGATGAAGAAGTGCGAACTTACCTGAAACAGGGTTTGAATGGAGTGCCTATATTGTCCGAAGAGGAATTGTCATTGTTGGATGAATTCTGTAAGTTAGTAGACCCTGAACGGGACGTGAGCTTGAGGTTGAATGAACAGTATGAACATGCCTCCATTCACCTGTGGGACCTGCTGGAAGGGAAGGAAAAATCTGTATGTGGAAAAGTTCTAAAGGAAATTGTCGAGTGTGCTTTTCAGTCAAACTACTTTGGCAGCACCCACAACCACCAGAATGGGTTGTGTGAGGAAGAAGAGGCAGCCTCAGCACCTACAGTTGAAGACCAGGTAGCTGAAGCTGAACCTGAGCCAGCAGAAGAGTACACTGAGCAAAATGAAGTTGAATCAACAGCGTATGTAAATAGACAGTTCATGGCAGACACACAGTTCACCAGTGGTGAAAAGGAGCAGGTAGATGAGTGGACAGTTGAAACAGTTGAGGTGGTAAATTCACTCCAGCGGCAACCTCAGGCTGCATCCCCTTCAGTACCACGGCCCCACTCTTTGCCTAGAGTGGCTCAAGCAGATGGCCTTGTGAGAAGACAGTGAGTGCAAGACCTTATGGCACAGATGCAGGGTCCCTATAATTTCATACAGGATTCAATGCTGGATTTTAAAAACGAGACACTTGGTCCTGCCATCGTATCTGCACAGCCTATGAATCCAGCACAAAACATGGACATGCCCCAGCTGGTTTGCCCTCCAGTTCATTCTGAATCCAGACTTGCTCAGCCTAATCAAGTTCCTGTACAACCAGAAGCTACACAGTTTCCTTTGGTGTCATCCACAAGTGAGGGCTATACAGCATCTCAACCCTTGTACCAGCCTTCTCATGCTACAGAGCAACGACCACAGAAGGAACCAATTGATCAGATTCAGGCAACAATCTCTTTAAATACAGACCAGACTACAGCATCATCATCCCTTTCTGCTGCTTCTCAGCCTCAAGTATTTCAGTCTGGGACAAGCAAACCTTTACATAGCGGTGGAATCAATGCAAATGCAGCTCCATTCCAATCCATGCAAATGGTGTTCAATATGAATGCTCCAGTTCCCCCTGTTAATGAACCAGAAACCTTGAAACAGCAAAATCAGTACCAGGTGAGTTATAACCAGAGCTTTTGTAGTCAGCCTCACCAAGCAGAACAAACAGAGCTTCAGCAAAAACAGCTTCAAACAGTGGTGGGCACTCACCATGGTTCCCTGGACCAGTCCCATCAAGTGACTGGTAACCACCAGCAGCCTCCTCAGCAGAACACTGGATTTCCACATAGCAGTCAGCCCCATTACAATAGCCGTGGTGTGTCTCATGGAGGTTCCCGTGTTGCCAAGAGGCTTGATTAATGGATACCGGGGCCCTGCCAAAGGATTCAGAGGAGGATATGATGGTTGCCGCCCTTCATTCTCTAACACTCCAAACAGTGTTATACACAGTCTCAGTTCAATGCTCCCCGGGATTACTCTGGCTATCAACGGGATGGATATCAGCAGAATTTCAAGTGAGGCTCTGGGCAGAGTGGACCACGGGGAGCCCCATAAGGTCGTGGAGAGCCCCCAAGACTCAACAGAGGGATGCTGCAAATGAACACTCAGCAAGTGAATTAATCTGATTCACAGGATTATGTTTAATCGCCAAAAACACACTGGCCAGTGTACCATAATATGTTACCAGAAGAGTTATTATCTATTTGTTCTCCCTTTCAGGAAACTTACCGTAAAGGGACCGTTTTTATCTCATAAAGACAGGACTATAATTGTCAGCGTTATATTACCTGGATGTGGAAGGAAACTATTTTTACTCTGCATGTTCTGTCCTAAGTGTCATCTTGAGCCTTGCACATGATACTCAGATTCCTCACCCCTTGCTTAGGAGTAAAACAATATACTTTACAGGGTGATAATTATCTCCATAGTTACTTGAAGTGGCTTGAAAAAGGCAAGATTGGCTTTTTTGACATTGGATAAAATCTACAAATCAGCCCTTGGGTTATTCAGTGGTAACTGACAAACTAAAATATTTCTCTAGAAAGGAAGATGAAAGAAGCGGAGTGTGGTTTGGCAGAACAACTACATTTCACAGCTTTTCCAGCAAAATTGGAGCACTGAATGTTTAGATGCATACCAGACTATGCATGGGTCCTAATCACACATATAAGGCTGGCTACGAGCTTTGACACAGCACTGTTCATCTGGCCAAACAACTGTGGTTTAAAAACACATGTAATGTACACGAATGTTCATTGCAGCACTGTTTGCAATAGCAAAGACCTGGAACCAACCCAAATGCCCATCGATGATAGACTGGACAGGGAAATATGGCACATATACACCATGGAATACTATGCAGCCATAAAAAATGATGAGTTCATGTCCTTTGTAGGAACATGAATGAACCTGGAAACCATCATTCTCAGCAAACTGACACAAGAACAGAAAATCAAACACTGCATGTTCTCACTCATAGGCAGGTGTTGAACAATGAAAACACATGGACACAGGGAGGGGAGCATCACACACTGGGGTCTGTTAGGGGGAAATAAGGGAGGGACAGCGGCGGGTGGGGAGTAGGGGAGAGATAGCATGGGGAGAAATGCCAGATATGGGTGAAGGGGAGGAAGGCAGCAAACCACGCTGCCATGTGTATACCTTTGCAACATCTTGCATGTTCTTCACACGTACCCCAAAACCTAAAATGCAATAAAAAATAAAAGAAAAAAAAAGAATGCAATTCCATTCACAATAGCCACAAGAAAAATAAAATGACTAGGAATAATGCTAATTAAAGGTGTGAAAGAGCTCTACAATGAGAATTATATAACACTGTTGAAAGTAATCAGAGATGACACAAAACAATGGAAAAACATTCTATGATCATGAATAGAAAAAAAAATCAATATGGTTAAAATGGCCATACTACCAAAAGCAATTTACAGACTCAATGCTATTCTGGTCAAACTACCAAAGCTATTTTTTACAGAATTAGAAAGAAACTATCCTAAAATTTATATAAAACCAAAAAATAGCCTGAATAGGCAAAGAAATTTTAAGCACAAGGAACACCTGTGGAGGCCTCAAACTACCTGGCTTCAAAGTATAATAGGAAAATAAATTTTGGAACCCCCAAATCACTAAGTTAAAAGGAAATGTCAAGCTGGAAACTGTGGACAGCAAACCTGCCTCTCATTGTATTCAAAGTCATTCTTCTGCTCACTGAAATAAATGCATATCTGATTCCTTATTTGGAGAAGCTAATCAGAATCTCAAAAATATGCAACCATTTGTCTCTCTTCTACCTAAGGTAAGGAAGCTCCCTCTCCTCTTCAAGTTGTCGTCCCACCTTTTTGGACTGAAACAATGTACATCTTACACACGTTGATGTTTTATGTCTTCCTAAATTATATAAAAACAAGCTGTGCTTCCACCACCTTAAGCACATGTCATTAGAACTACCTGAAGCTGTGTCATGAGCACACATCCTAAACCTTGGCAAAATAAACTTTCTAAATTAACTGAGACCCACCTTGGATTTCTGGGGTTTACATTTTGGTAACCATGAGGGGATTCTGAGTGAAGATGCCCATGACTTTTGGCAAATTCCCTACTGACGGTTGGTGGCAGCATGAGCTAACTTTATGACTCAATTCAGTAGGACAATTTGCTGAGAATTCCTGATCTCTCAGAATTTGGCTAAGATCTAAAGTTTATTTTGCTATACAACTTTATTTGGAGTTTTACTTGTTTCCAACAAGGAAGGCAAGATTTGCTGTTTCCATAATAATGGAAGGCAGATAACTTTTTGATAGACTTTGATCTCACTCCCTGTAGAAAATTTGAGTTTGAGGGTTTTTCCTACTTCTAGGATGGTAGAAAGCAGTCTCAAGCCTGAGACCCATCCCTAGGTAAGTAGATAAATTAAGGTTTTGTTTAGGCTAAAGTTTAACAACCAGCTGGTCTTACTTTCTGTGTACCATTAGAACACTCAGTGATTCATATTGTTGGTTGTTTGTGTTTTCCTTTTTTGTTGCTGTTGTTTGTTTAGATCTTTCTCCCATCAGATTTGACCAACTCTACCTTACTTGGTCAGATCTGAGTGGAAATTCCAAATTATGGATAACAAAGTCCCTCGAGTTTGGCTAAAATTTTTGACAAATGCAAAAGTAGAAAACACAAATAAACAAACAAACAAAACAAAACAAATGCACTTGGTTTCTGTGTTTGCTTCCCATCTTAAAAAAAAAGTTCTCTCATTTACCGTACTTCTGCCCTATATCTCCTTCCCCATTGCCATCTCCAGTAACAAAAAAAGTTAGGCTTATAATGACTTGAAGTTGTTTAAAGAATTCAGAACAAAGATACCACTCACCCCTTTGGGGGTGTCCTCTTTTCTTTGTTTTTTAAGAGTCATGGGCAGGTTCTTCTTAGGTCTAAAGCTCTGTTTTTTTAAATTGCATGACCTGACCTCTTTGGCTTTGGAGGTACTGGAGGTTACCTTGTACTATGGGAGAACCTGGCTTTGGCATGTGTAATGGTGGACAAAACCTACAAAGTAGGGGTGGCTGAGCACAGTTTATAGAAAGTGGTGTTTGTTGTTGTTTTTCTTTCCTAGGAATTTGTTGTTTAAGGATCCTGATTCTAGTGTGGATATGTATCCTAAGGGGTCTTCTTTATTGCTTTTTCTCCACAAATTAATCTCGATTCAGCTTGTCTCTATGCATTTGTGTGAGGAACTGAACTGTTGTTTTCATAGGTAAAGGAAAGACTTAGATTTCTCATCTCTGAAGAGAAAAGGCATTTGTTTCTTCCAGGTGAAATGCACTCCTGGGTGACTGGAGGCCTTACAGGAGTGTCTGGGGGGTTGACCCTCCATGACATGCAGTGGCTCCAAAAGGAAATCCCCAACAAAAAAGTAATTTTAAAAAGGCTTATCCAGGAAACACATATAAGGGTTGATCACCTGGCATTGAGCCCTCTCAGAGGACATAGATCTCTGGAGAGAGAAACTGAGACATGTAAGAGATTGGAAACAATCAGTAGTGACACACTGTGGAATCCTGACCACAAACAATACACATCAAATAAAATCATAGCCCACAGATCAGTTTCTCCTTTAAAAACACATGGGAAACAATCTAAGAATGAGAAGAAAAGGAGAATTACTGTCTTTCAAGCACTCCATAGGTTCTATGATATGTCTACTTGCCAAAGTTTAGGTAAAATAGAAGTAATATGTCCATTGTGCATATTTACATTAAGGAAAAAGAGCTCTAAGGTTGACCTGCAAATTACAGAGTTCCTAAGTCTACTTTTTCTTTTCTACCTGCTTGAAATCTGCTGTCAATTTTCTTTTTTTTTTTTATTGCATTTTAGGTTTTGGGGTACATGTGAAGAACATGCAAGATTGTTGCATAGGTAAACACAAGGCAGTGTGATTTGCTACCTTCCTCCCCTTCACCTATATCTGGCATTTCTCCCCCTGCTATCTCTCCCTTACTCCCCACCCCCCGCTGTCCCTCCCCTATTTCCCCCCAACAGACCCCAATGTGTAGTGCTCTCCTCCCTGTGTCCATGTGTTCTCAAATTTTCTATTAAGATAAAAATTACTGTTTGGCTCTAACAGGATTTTTTTTTTTTTGCACACCAGTGAATTTGCATATATCTCATGGTGTGACCACCCAATGAGTTCACCTAGCTCACCGCCTAAACAGAGTCAATTTTTCACCAAAGGGGAATTGGAATAGAGAAAGTAATCCATACAGAGCCAGCAGTGCAGGAGATCAGAGTTTTATTATTACTCAAATCAGTGTCCCTGAGCATTTGAGGATAACAGTTTTTAAGGGTAATTTGGTGGGTGGGGAAAGGCCAATGAGTCAAGTGTGATTATTGGTTGGGCTAAAATTGAAGTCATAAGAAGTTTAAGCTGTTCTCTTGTGCTAAGTCATTTCCTGGGTTTGGCCTCAAGACAAGATGAGCCAGTTAATCAATCTGGATGTTGTCAGCTGATCCATCAAGTGCAGGGTCTGAAAAATATCTTGAACACTGCTCTTAGAAGCAGCTTAAGGAGGATCAAAATCTTGTAGCTTCCAGCTGCATGACTTCTAGGCCATAATTTATAATCCTTTGGCTAATTTGTTAGTCCTACAAAAGCAGTCTAGTACTCAGACAAGAAGGAGGTTTGTTTTGGGAAAGGGCTGTTATCATCTTTGTTGTAAACTATAAACTTAAGTTTTTCCCAAAGATAGTTCACCCTACATCCAAGAAAGAGTAAGAACGGCTTAAGGAATAGAAGTAAGATGGAGTCAGTTAGTTTAGGTCTCTTTCAGTGTCTCAGTCATAATTTTGCAAAGGTTGTTTCAATGGCTAAAGTTCTCAAGTAAATGATACAGGGTTGTTGTTTGTATGTGTATATACATTTTAAAGGTCTTTATACTTTTTACAAATTTATGTTTAATTGGTAATTAAATCCCTTTTAATTTTCCGCTATCAAAATTTTCTCTCCTTGCCTTATAATGTAAATTTTGCTATTTGATTTTCTCCTGCATTGTTTTCTTTAATATGCAAATTTAAGGCTATCTAGCTGAAAACTGCCTAGGGTTACCAATAATTAATGCAGATTACCTATTGAAACAGGTTATCAAGAATTTGAAAGTCTAAGATGGGAGTAAAAGATTTTTAATGAATCTATAAGATGTATCTCTATTGGTATGCCTAATAAGTCTATGTATTTCTGTGTTGTGTACACAATGTTTCACTACTGAAAACATATAAGAGTGTTATATGTTTCACTACTGAAAACATATAACATAACATATTAATTGGCTTAAGACAATAAAAGTGTTTGAATCAAATACTTTATCAGGAAAGTAGAAAAGACTAGTAAAATGTTTTTTCAAGTTTATATAACAAGTAAAATTTTTAGTAAATAAGGTAACTTTAAAATTATTGGTAAAGTAATATTAGAGAAGTATTACAGATTGCCAGCACACAATTTTGTTTGCATTTATTAATGAAGCAGTTTTACACTTATCTCTGCCAAATACTATAAAGTGTCAACATTTGGCATAAGGGTTGCAAAATTGTAAACCCAGCCCAAAACAGAATAATCTTTGTTTGTATAATATTTAATAAATAAGACATTAATACAGGTTTAATACAAATAGCTATATCTTGAATTTAGTAAGATTACTATAATTTCTAATCTTGTGTCATTATGTGATCTAGTCCACAGGCAGTAAAGTTTGTTTTGGGAAGGTACTAATATCATCTTTGTTTCAAAGATAAACCATAAACTAAGTTTCTCCCAAAGTTAGTTTGGCCTACAACCAAAAATGAACAAGGACAGCTTGAAGTTAGAATCAAGATGGAGTCAGTTAGTTCAGATTTTTTTCACTGTCTCAGCTATAACTTTCCAATTGTGATTTTATAACTTTAAATGATAACTATTGCAGTTTTCATAAATAATCTATATACATGGTTAAAATAATTAGGTAAATGTAATGAAATAAACACATGTAGATAAACTAATCATAATTTAGTCTAAATATATATTAAATTAAATAATACATATTTTATTATTTGGATACCTTCCAATAAAATGTATTTATAAGAAATATTCTATCTCTTTTTTCTCATCGGGGAGGGATCCAAGGTGACCATTTAGGAACAGCTCAGGATTGCAGCTCCCAGTGAAAGTGCAGAGGGTGAGTGGACGCCACATATTTATTGCCCACAGACTAGGCAATTCCCAGGCGGAGGAGCTCCACAGGTTGCCAGTGCGGCTGGCCAGCACGGCTGTGCCAGTCGGCGCCGCTGCTTTGCCCCAGCGGCTGCTTTGTCGGCGCCCCGGAGCAGCGGTTCTCCGTACAAAATACACCAGTCCCGGTGCCCTTTTGGCTGGCGACTGGAGCCACAGGAAGTCGCCCATTCATCTGTTTAAAAAGGGGACTGAGCAGGGAACCAGGACAGTAGATTCCAGGGCAAAAAAAGTGCCACAAATCTCAGTGCCGCTGTTTAAGCCAGCGCAGTGAGTTGCCGCAGGGGAAAACACACAGATCCTGGCACCTCTTCAACAGGCGACTGGAACACCAACTTAAAAAAAAAAAAAAAAGGCTCTGAGGCAGGGAGCCAGGCGATCAGGCTCAGCTGGTCCCACCCCCACAAAAGAACAGCAATCAGAAACTCTCTGGACTGAGGTTTTCACAGCAAGTGCAGCTGAACCTGGGACGGTCCAGCTCTGTGGGGGAGGGGCGTCCGCCATTACCGAGGCAGCCCACCACTACGGACGTAGTCAGCCAATGCTGAGGCAGCCCACAGTTGCCAAGGCAACCTGCCATTGCTGACAGGCTCCGCCTTAACAGAGGTGGGCCACCATTGCCGAGACAGTTCTAACTACACCCATATAAACAGGACTGCAGGGAAGTTCACTCGGCAGCTGGGCGGAGCCCACAGCAGCTCAGCAAAGCCTCTACAGGCAGACAGTGACAAGGCTGCCTCCTTGCTGGGCAGGGCAGCTCTGAAGGCAAAAAAAAAAAGGCAGCAGCATAACGGAAACTCATAAAGCCCTAAATCCCTGGGACAGAGCACCTGGGAACAAAAAGCAGTTTATGAGTTCTGCTGCAGCAGACCTAAACGTACCTGCCCAGCAGCTCTGAAGGAACAACGGAGCTCACAGCTCAGCATTTGAGCTCCTATAAAGAAGAGACCGTCTCCTGAAGCAGCAACCTGACCCCTGTATATCCAAAGAGCCACCTCATAAAGGAGAGATCAGATTGACACTTGGCAGATATCCTTCTGGACAAAGACAGCAGAAGAAGAAAACTGGTAACAACCCTTACTGTTCAGCAGCTGCTGCAGGTGATCCCCAGGCAAGCAGGGCCTGGAGTGGACCTCAGCAGACCTACAGCAGGGGGGCCAGACTGTCAGAAGGAAAATCAAGAAACAGAAATAACCTCATCATCAACAAACAGAACATCCACTCAGAGACCCAATCTGAAAGCCAGCAACTACAAAGACAACAGGTGGATAAATCCATAAAGATGGGAAGAAACCAGCGCAAAAAGGATGAAAACACCCAAAACCAGAACAGCTCTCCTCCTAAAAGGGATCACAACTCCTCACCAGCAAGGGAACACGGTTGGATGGAGAACGAGTGTGATGAAATGACAGAATCAGACTTCAGAAGGTGGATAGTAAGAAATTTCTGTGAACTAAAAGAACATGTTCTAACCCAATGCAAAGAAACTAAGAGCCTTGAAAAAAGATTTGACGAAATGCTAACAAGAATGGGCAAAATGGAAAGGAATATAAGTGAATTGATGGAGCTGAAAAACACAACACGAGAACTTCGCGAAGCATGCGCAAGTATCAACAGCCGAATTGACCAAGCAGAAGAAAGGATATCAGAGGTCGAAGATCAACTCAATGAAATAAAACGGGAAGGCAAGAATGGAGAAAAAAGGGTAAAAAGGAATGAACGAAGTCTCCAAGAAATGTGGGACTATGTGAAAAGACCTAATCTACATTTGATAGGCGTACCTGAATGCGATGAAGAGAATGAATCCAAGCTGGAAAATACTCTTCAGGATATTATCCAGGAAAATTTCCCCAACCTAGCAAGGCAGGCAAAATTCAAGTCCAGGAAATGCAGAGAACACCACAAAGATATTTGTCAAGAAGAGCAACCCCAAGGCACATAATCGTCAGATTCACCAGGGTTGAAATGAAGGAGAAAATACTAAGGGCAGCCAGAGAGAAAGGTCGGGTTACCCATAAAGGGAAGCCCATCAGACTCACAGCAGATCTCTCAGCAGAAACCCTACAAGCCAGAAGAGAGTGGGGGCCAATATTCAACATCCTTAAAGAAAAGAACTTTCAACCCAGAATCTCCTTTCCAGCCAAACTAAGCTTCATAAGTGAAGGAAAAATAAAATCCTTTGTGAACATGCAAGTACTCAGAGATTTCGTCACCACCAGGCCAGCTTTACAAGAGCTCCTGAAAGAGGCTTTACACATATAAAGGAACAACCAGTACCAGCCACTCCAAAAACATGCCAAATGGTAAAGAGAATCAACACAATGAAGAATCTGCATCAACTAATGGGCAAAACAGCCAGCTAGCACCAAAATGGCAGGATCAAATTCACACATAACAATATGAACCCTAAATGTAAATGGACTAAATGCCCCAATCAAAAGACACAGACTGGCAAATTGGATAAAAAGCCAAAACCCATTGGTGTGCTGTATTCAGGAAACCCATCTCACATGCAAGGATACACAAAGGCTCAAAATGAAGGGATGGAGGAAGATTTACCAAGCAAATGGAAAGCAAAAAAAAGCAGGAGTGACAATTCTCATCTCTGATAAATTAGACTTTAAAGCAACAAAGATCAAAAGAGACAAAGAAGGACATTACATAATGGTTAAAGGATCAATGCAGCAAGAAGAGCTAACGATCCTAAATATATACGCACCCAATACAGGAGCACCCAGATACATAAGGCAAGTTCTTCATGACTTACAAAGAGACTTAGACTCCCACATAATTATAGTGGGAGACTTTAACACCCTATTGTCAATATTAGACAGATCAACCAGACAGAAAATTAACAAGTATATCCAGGACTTGAACTCAGACCTGGAACAAGCAAACCTAATGGACATTTACAGAACTCTCCACCCCAAATCCACAGAATATACATTCTTCTCAGCACCACATCATGCCTACTCTGAAATTGACCACATAATTGGGAGTAAATCACTCCTCAGCAAATGCAAAAGAACGGAAATCATAACAAACAGTCTCTCAGGCCACAGTGCAATCAAGTTAGAACTCAGAAATCAAAAACTAACCCAGAACCGCACAGCTTCATGGAAACTGAACAACTTGCTCTTGAATGTTGACTTGATAAACAATGAAATGAAGACAGAAATAAAGATGTTCTTCGAAACCAACGAGAATGAAGACACAACATACCAGAATCTCTGGGACACATTTAAAGCAGTCTCTAGAGGAAAATATATAGCAATAAGTGCCCACATGAGAAGCAAGGAGAGATCAAAAATTGACACCCTATTGTCAAAACTGAAAGAGCTAGAGGAACAGGATCAAAAAAACTCAAAGTCTAGCAGAAGACAAGAAATAGCTAAGATCAGAGCAGAACTGAAGGAGACAGAGACACAAAAAACCCTTCAAAAAATCAATAAATCCAGGAGCTTGTTTTTTGAAAAGATCAACAAAATAGACAGACCACTAGCCAGATTAATAAAAAAGAAAAGAGAGAATAACCAAATTGATGCAATAAAAAACGATAAAGGGGATATCACCACAGATTCCACAGAAATTCAAACCATCATCAGAAATTATTACAAACAACTCTATGTACATAAACTAGTAAACCTGGAAGAAATGGATAAATTCCTGGACACTTGCCTCCTCCCAAGCCTAAACCAGGAAGAAGCCGAAACCCTGAACACACCCATAACAAGGTCTGAAGTTGAGGCGGCAGTTAAGAGCTTACCACCCAAAAAAAGCCCAGGTCCAGACGAGTTCACAGCCGAATTCTACCAGGCATACAAAGAGGAGCTGGTACCATTCCTTCTGAAACTATTCCAAACAATACAAAAAGAGGTAATTCTTCCCAAATCATTTTATGAGACCAACATCATCCAAAACCCGGCAGAGACTCAACAAGAAAAGAAAACTTCAGGCTTCAGGCCAATATCCATGATGAACATAGATGCAAAAATCTTCAATAAAATACTGACAAGCTGATTGCAACAGAACATCAAAAAGCTTATCCACCACGATCAAGTAGTCTTCATCCCGGGGATGCAAGGCTGGTTCAACATGCACAAGTCTATAAACGTAATTCACCATATAAACAGAACCAAAGACAAAAACCACATGATTATCTCAATTGATGCAGAGAAGGCCTTTGTCAAAATTCAACAGCTCTTTATGCTAAAAACCCTCAATAAGCTAGGTATTGACGGAACGTATCTCGAAATAATAAAAGCTATTTACGACAAACCAACAGCCAATATCATACTGAATGGGCAAAAGCTGGAAGCATTCCCCTTGAAATGTGACACTAGACAAGGATGCCCTCTCTAACCACTCCTATTCAATATAGTACTAGAAGTTCTAGCCAGAGCAATCAGGCAAGAAAAAGAAATAAAGGGCATTCAAATAGGAAAGGAGGAAGTCAAATTGTCTCTATTTGCAGACGACATGATTGTATATCTAGAAGACCTCATGGTCTCAGCCCAAAACCTCCTGAAACTGATCAGCAACTTCAGCAAAGTCTCCGGATACAAAATCAATGTGCAAAATCACATGCATTCCTATACACCAATAACAGACATAAAGAGAGCCAAATCAAGAACAAACTTCCATTCACAATTGCACAAAGAGAATAAAATACCTAGGAATACAACTAACAAGGAACGTAAAGGACCTCTTCAAGGAGAACTACAAGCCACTGCTCAATGAAATAAGAGAGGACACAAACAGATGGAGAAACATTCCATGTTCATGGTTAGGAAGAATCGATATCGTGAAAATGGCCATACTGCCCAAAGTAATTTACAGATTCAATGCTATCCCCATCAAGCTACCAATGACCTTCTTCACAGAACTGGAAAAAACCACCTTAAACTTCATATGGAACAAAAAGAGAGCCCGCATAGCCAAGTCAATTCTGAGCAAAAAGAACAAAGCGGGAGGCATCACACTACCGGACTTCAAACTATACTACAAGGCTACAGTAGTATATGTCTGCCCAAATGGCTCCTTTAGTTTTGTGCTTAAAACCTAGGGCCCTGGTAGCATAGTCACTGGAAGGAATCTCCTAATATGCTGGTTGTGAAGACCATGGGAAAACCATAGTATCTGGAATGGAATGCACCATTCTTCCTAGTACAGTCTCTTCTGGCTTCTCTGGCTTGGGGAGAGAAATCCTTGTACTCCTTGTGCTTCCTGGGGGAGATGATTTTCCCACTTTGCTTTGGATTGCCCTTTGTGGGCTGCACCCACTCTCCAACGAGTCTCAAAGAGATGAACTACGTACCTCAGTTGAAAATGCAGAAATCACCCACCTTCTCCACTGATCTTACTGGGAACTGCAAATCGGATCTGTTCCTATTCAGCCATCCTGAAACATGAGAATTTCCCATAGATTTTTTTAAAAGAAAAAGGGAAAAATGTGAAAGGAAAATAAATCTTGGGGACCAAAATTATTGCACTAAAAAGTCAAGCTCGAAACTGGTTAGGGCAAACCTGCCTTCCATTCTATTCAGTCATCCCTGTGTTGAGATAAATTCATATCTGATTGCCTCATTTGGAAAGACCGATCAGAAAAATGAATGCAATCATTTCTCTCTGGTCTACCTATAACCTGGAAGCCTCCTCTCCACTTCAAGTTTTCCCACCCTCACCTCGAATTATCCCATCATTTCAGACTAAACCAATGTAAATCTTACACACATATTTAATTATGTCTTACGTTTCCCTAAAATGTATAAAACCAAGCTGTGCCCTTGCCACCTTGGCCACAAGTCATTTGGACCTCCTGGGGCTGTGTCACAGGTGTTCATACCCAACCTTGGCAAAGTAAACTTTCTAAATTAACTGAGACCTGTCTCAGATTTTGGGGGTTTACAAACTATACTTCAAGGTTATAGTAACCAAAACATCATAGTTCTGACACAAAAAATCATTACACGAAACCAATGGAACAGGTTAGAGAAGGCTGTAGGCTGCATTCTTACAACCATCTGAGCTTTGATGAAGTCTATAATTAGAAGCAATGGGGAATGGATTCTTATTCGATGAATGGTACTAGGATAACTGGTTAGCTATATTCAGAAAATTGAAATTGTACAACTTCTTTCTAACACATTAAAAAAATCACTTAAGATGGATTAAAGACCTAAATGTAAAACTTAAAACTAAAAAAAACTGTAGACAAAAGCCCAGAATATAGTATTCTGGACATAGGCAGTAGCAAAGGTTTTATGATCTAATGTCCCATGTTCTCACTTATTTCTGGGATCTAAAAATCAAAACAATTAAAAACTCATGGACATAGAAGGTGGAAGGATGATAACCAGAGGCTGGGAAGGGTAGTGAGAGAGTGAGCGGCATGTGGAAATTATTAGTGGATACAGAAAAATAGAAATAATAAAACCCTGGTGACCATAGTCAATAAAAACTTAATATGTTTGCAAATAACATAAAGAGTGTAATTGTAACGTGTGTAACTAAAGAATGATTGAGGGGATGAATACCCCATTCCCTATTATATGCTTTTTTCATATTGCATTCCCCGTATCAAAATATGTCATGTATGCCATAAATACTATGTACCCACAAAGTTAAAAATAAAATATAAAAAATAACCATCTTTCTGTGTAGTAAACAGAGTTCCAAATCCAAGGCTAGAGATGCCCATGAAACAAGATACAATCTTTTGACTTGAAGAGTTGTCTCTTTGCTCTATACATCGGTATTTGTAGAAGTTGACATTCTGGAACATTGACTTCCAACACAGCAAGAGGGATAGCCACACATATAAAGTACAAAGGCAGAGCAGGACTCACCAGTGCATTTTGTTGAAGAAGTGAGCAAGCCAAATTAAAATTATTTTTTAAACTAATTGATTTTAGCTACTGAAAGGTCTATAGGACATTATCAGAGTTTCTGTAGGATCTCTGATTTAGAATGTGAACTTGAATGTGATTGTGATCATTATGCAGTAATTGCTGTAAAAACCCAGGTTGGTGTTGGCCACATAGGACTACAACATTCAGATGGGGAGAATTAGAGTGTTTCTTTGACATGTTCCTTTAAAGGCGGCAGTAAACTTACTGCCTTTCAGTGTTCTCCTTTTTGCCATAGACTCACAGAGAGCGAGAGACACCCGGCACCTCCACATCACTTCCTTATCACTTCCTCAGCAGCCAAGATCAGCATATCACCCAGAATGAATTCTGGCTGTGGGAGAATATGGCATACACGGAGAGATGTTTGGCATTCGGTAATACCTAGGTGGGAGCTTTCTAAGCTCTTATGAAGTATATGATGCATAAGGGCCATTTCTAAATACCAGAAACATCATGCTGTGAAAGCACAGAATGTCTATAGTTAAGATGATAATGCCATGCAGAAAAATGTGGCAGCGTCTAGTGTCAGTAGTTTATGTTTCCCCTTTGTGTCACCAGCCCAATATAAAGTACTGTCAAAATTACACCTGGAGGTGCTAAAAGGAAAACAATCTGAGGAAATGTACATTTTCAGTCTCAAGTTCCAAAGATTGGTCATCAAAAAGTGTGCTTTTGTCTAGCTCAGCTGTCACCTTTACTATAATGTAGCGGTCCGTGGTGTGAGGAGTGAACACTGCAGAGTTCTGGTTGCCCTTGTGAGGTTTGCTATTATAACCTTTGTCAAAGGAAGTATGCCTGATTACAGAAATGAATATTGTTCCCTTATAATCAATATAGAATCCTGGGTCATACTTCTCTTTCACATTTAATAATGGCTTCTGCTAAATTTGTGATGTTCTGTGGGATTATATCACTTATATCTAACATCTGAAATGGGATGCAAGGCACTTTCATCAAAAAGGCTCTAGTCACGCCAGAGATGACAAATCCTGGATAAATGTATTTCACGCATCTTACTGTTCTGTAAGTGAGAGCTGTCACGGCATAATCATTTTGGTCTTCAAGGCCAAAAGAAGCTGAAAAATTCCTCGTGACTCATTGTTATTAAAATGCTCATGGAATCTCTTTAGTTTTTGAATTCTCCACAAGAAGAAAACATGATAAAAGTACTTGGTTTCAATTTTCATTGTATCACCTACTCTCATCTCAGAATATTGACTTCTTTTTCATTTCTGAAACCCAATATGCTTAAAGGTCATAAGGCAAATATTTAGCTATTTCAAATATGTTGCCTCAAACTATTTGTGTGGAGGCAGTTCACCAGGTTTTCAAAGCACCTGAATTGTGACATTTGTTTCCACGTTTTCTAGAAGCAAGTTATCATTATATGATGTTTACATGAACACAAATCTGTTCAGGTCTTCATAGTATGGAACCATACTTGTCTGTAAAGGACCCACACACTACACTCCACAGTGGTTTTCTGTAGGTGATCTTTACATATGTATTCACTCCCCTCTCCAGATTTTTGCCAATCTTTGGTGGAAAACAGCTTTTTCCTCTATCTTTCTGGCTTTGGTGGCCATGACAAATGCCATTTGCAAAAATCAGTCTAACAGCATTGGATAGATATAACAGTCATGCACTGCTCTCCAGATATCTTCATTGAGTGCTTGTTGTTATGTCATCCTTTAGCTCATCACAGAATGAAAAGAATGGATTCTGCTTGAAAATAAAATATTGAAGTCCAACATTAAAGAAGCATCCAAAAAGTTCATCACTGTTTAAAATCAATTTACACCTACTAACAACTCTAAAAAGCATCTTCTTTCTCTAACTTAAGAATTTAGTAGACAGCAACCATATTAAAATTCTTTCAAGGCACCCTGCAGTGCTTATGGAATCACACCTTTCTATCTCAACAGAATAATTTTGAATCACGTATTAAGCCTACCATGACTTGGCAAACTATAAATCTTCATTTGTATATACTTCTTTGTCATCTTGTAAAATGACATACTACCTGATTTCCTGGCAAAAACTAAGAACATTTACATTTTCATCATGCTTAATTTACAAAAGTTTTCATTTTCTTTTTTCACCCCGTGGCAAAATTTCATGACTCTAAAGCACTTAGGCTCTCATCAAATCATTTTTGTAGAAAAATAACACAAAGCAATAAGATTTTTTATATCAGTTAGCAGGGAGTAATTTATGTATCAGAACAACTGTTTAATTTGTTCTAAGTTATCTGCTGCAATGCTTTCCTAAAAACATTAGATTTGCTTTTTTATGATGTGCTAGTACGTGAACCCAGGCAAAGAAAGAAGTTTGAGACCTCATTTAACATGGGCTTATATTACTTTTCTGGGCATTGAGGAGATCATAAAAACACTGTCAAAAGTAGAAGTTAAAGTGCACTGACTGAATTTTTTAAATAACAATGAGACAAAAATGTTACAATTTAATTATTTTTGTTAAAACGAATGTTTTATAATTGTTAATATTTTCAAGAGACAGCGTCATGCTGTTGCCCAGGCTGCAGTGATGGGGTGCAGTGGCTGTTCACTGGTACCATCATTTCACAGTACCTCCTTGAACTCCTGGGCTTAAGTAATCTTTCTGCCTCAGCCTCTGGAGTAGCTGGGATTACAGTTGTGCATTACTGCACCTGGCTTTTTTGATTTTCCCCCAGTGAAAAATAGTCAAACCCTATATAACTTTCTTAGTAAGTCAAGCGTAGTTGAACTATTTTTTTCCTTACCAACTCTGTAATTGATACTCCTTGTCATTATTGGATTCGCTTTGAGATCCCCAGAAATAGACTCTTACTATGAGTGAAATCACATGAAGATGTTACCCGGGCCATCCTTGGTTGTCTTCGTGGAAGAAAGAATTTACACAAAAGACCAATTTATAAATAAAGAAAAGTTTTATTGGGAAAGTACAAATACACTCCAAGAGAGGAGGGGGCTGACCCTGCTGGAAACATCCCCATGACATTCTGCATTGTTATATTCGATTGCCTCAGTTATTTCTTTGCCCAGTTCTCACCAAAGTTCGGGGGATCCTCCCTTACTGTGCTTAATGCACATGCATGGGAAGCATTAATCAACATGAATCCTACCTAATGGTGGCACTGTATATTGCCACCACCCTGGGAAGGTATAGCAGTCAATTTTGTACTCGTTATGTCTGCTCATCTCTCAGGAATACCCCTTTGCCTTTTTTCCTTATCATGATCTAGTTAACAACATTCTGACAGTTTGAAGATGGAGTACAGAGCATCCAAATAGGTGTTCTGGGGGGTTCTTTCCAACATGGATACCTCCCTCTTGCGCCTGCTCATATCTGACTGTCCACTCCTCTTACATTCTCCCTCAAGTGGCTGGGACTGAGAAATCTTTTGGGAGATGGGGCAGACATCATTCTCTGTAGCTACTTCCTGCAGAAAAGAGCATCGAGGGTCTTCAGGGTCCCTCCTCCTTGCTTGCTGTCATGGTGAGGAGGTTTTGACGATTGTTGTCTCTTAGAAGATTTCACCCGTGCTGTCCAGAGGAGACATATAGGGACTTGGTTGTCCTGGAAGGATAGAAAGAGGTTGATATCCCCATCACAAGACCATATGAAGTCTGATGGTTTCTAGGTGGGAGGAAATAAACTGTGAAGATTCAGAGAGTAAGGTTCAAAAAGGAGAAGGAAGATAGAGGCCAGGGGTCCCAGGAAAGGGAAGAGCTATGAGAATGAAGACCACATGACACCCCAGCAGAGCCAACTCTTTATATCCCTTTACCAAAGATGAGAGGCCTGGTCTATAAGGTCTCTAATGTACTCCTGGACCTGCTCTGATCTGTTGACAGAAAAATACAAGAATTATGTTAGAAACCTGAAAACTAAAGGAGACAGATACTGTAACTAACCTTTGACAAGTAGTTCTCCATTCTGATATTTGAAGACAATCAGCTTGACGTAGGAATCCTTAAGTCTTCTCTTGGATTATGTATTCTGTTGAGACCTAAACTGTCATTAAACTTTCCATTGCAAGGTGATTCTAGGACTGGCATCATAGAATATGTGGCCAATAAACATCTGGTCTGTTCCTTCACTGGAAGTTTGGTACTAAAATCTGCTAGAATTTCCTTCTGTAAGACTGCAAAAGATAAATGCTGAGTGTTTTTTTTTCCCAAATGATGTCTAAATAATGTCTGTGCTGTTTAAAAAGTTCACCATGAATGAATGAAATATACCATAAATGATGTGTCCCTTTTCCAAGTCCATCTGCTCTGAGCTCCAGCTGGCTTGGAGCTCCAATCACTCTGAGCTCCATTTTGCTCTGAGCATCATCTGCTCGGAGCTCCATCTTTTACTCTAAGCATCACTTTTTCTGAGCTCCATCTTCTCCAAGCTCCAGCTTGCTCAGAGCTCCAATCACTCTCAGCACCATCTTGCTCTAAGCATGATCTACTCCTAATTCCAATGGCTCAGAGCAATGTTTGGTGTGCCAATCACTCTGAGCTCAATCTTGCTGTGAGCATCATCTTTTCTGAGCTCCATCTTACACCGAGCAACATCTGCTGCAAGCTCCATCTTGCTTCTTGGAAGTCCCTCTTGCTTCAAGCTCTATTTATTCCAAGCTCCACATGCTCCAAGCTCCATCTTGCTCAGAGCTCCAATCACTCCAAGCACTATCTTTCTCTGAACACCATCTGCATAGACATTTATCTTACTCGGAGCTTCATCTAGTCAGAGATCCATTTACTCTAAGCTCCATCTTGCTGGGAGTTCTAATCACTCTATGCTCCAACATGCTGGGAGCTCCAGTCACTCCCAGCTCCATTTTGCTCTGAGCACCATCTGGTCGGAGCTCATCTTACTCTGAGCAACATGTGCTCTGAGCTCCACCTTGCTTGGAGCTGTAATCACTATGGGCGCCATTTTGCTCTGAGCTCCAAACCCTAGCAACATCTCCAAACTCCATCTTGCTTAGAGCTCATTTTTGCTCAGAGCTCTATCTACTCCAAGCTGCATCTTGCTCAGAGCTCCAATTGTTCAGAGCAGTGTTCAGAGTGCCAATCACTCTGAGCTGCCTCTTACTCTAAGCACTATCTGCTCTGAGGTCCATCTTACGCCAGCAACATCTGCTCCAAGCTCCATCTTGCTTGGAGCTCCTTGTTGCTCAGAGGTCTATTTGATCTGAGCTCCATTTGGTTTGAAACTCCAATTACTCCAAGCTCCATCTTGCTCTGAGCACCATCTGACTGAAGCTCCATCTGCTCTGAGCTCCAGCTGGCTTAGAGCTCCCATCACTCTGAGCTCCATTTTGCTCTGAGCACCATCTGCTCAGAGTTTCTTCTACTTGGAGTTGCATTTGCTTCAAGCTACATCTTTCTCAGAGCTCCAATCACTCCAAACTCCATCTTGCTCTGAGCACCCTCTGCTCAGAGATTCATTTTCTCGTAGTTCCCCCTTGCTGAGATTTCTAGTCACTTCCAGCTCCATTTTGCTCTAAGCACCATCTGCTCAAAGCTTCACCTTACTACTGTGAGCACCATGTTCTCTGAGCTCCATCTTGCTCTGAGAACCATCTGCCCTGAGATCCACCTTACACCAAGCAACATCTGCTCCAAGTTCCATTTTGCTTGGAGCTCCTTTTTGTTCAGAGCTCTGTCTGCTCTGAGCTCCATCTTCCTTGGAGCTGTAATCTGAGCTCCATCTAAAACCAAGCAATGTCTATTCCAAGCTCCATCTTGCTTAGAGCTCCTTCTTTCTCAGAGATCCTTCTTGCTCAGAGGTCTGTCTTGCTCAGAGTTCCAGCTGCTCAGAGCAATATTCACAGTTCCAATCTCTCCAAGCTCCATCTTGCTCTGAGCTCCATCTTACACCAGGAAACAATTTCTGCAAGCTCCATCTTACTTGGAGGTACTTCTTGCTCAAAGCTCTATCTCTTCCTAGCTCCAACCTGCTCAGAGCTCCAATCACTCTGAGCTCTATCTTGCTTTCAGCACCATCTGCACAGAGCTTAATTTTTCTCGGAGTTCTGATCATTCTGAGGTTCATCTTGCTCTGAGCACCATCTATTTGGAGCTCCAGATTGCTCTGATTACCATCTGCTTGGAAGCAATTTCTGTGAGCTCCATCTGTTCTGAGCTCTAATCACTCTAAGCTCCATCTTGCTGTGAGTACTATACGCTCAGATCTCCATTTTGCTCTGAGCACCGTCTACTGTGAGCTTCATCTTGCTCAGAGCTCCATCTACTCTGAGTTCCATCTTGTTCTGGGCACGATTTGCTCGGAGCTGCATCTTGCTCTGAGCACCATCTGCTCTAAACCCCATCTGCTCAGAGTTCCATTTGCTCCATGCACCATCTTGTTCTGGGCACAATTTGCTCGGAGCTGCATCTTGCACTGATCACCATCCGCCTGGAGCTCCATCTCACTGTAAACAACGTCTTCTCTGAGCTCTATCTTGCTCCGAGCACCATCTGTTTGGAGCTCCATCTTGCTAGGAACTCCAACCACTTCAAACTCCATTTTTGGTCTGAGCACCATCTACTCAAGAGTTCCATCTTGCTCTAAGCACCATCTGCTCAGAGCTCCATCTCACTGTGAACAACATCTTATCTGAGATCCATTTTGCTCTGAGTGCCATTTGCTTGGAATTCCTTCTTACTCTGAACAACATCTGCTCCGAGTTCCATGTTGCTCAAAGCTCCCTCAGCTCCAAGGTCCATCTTGCTTGGAGCTGTAATCACTCTGAGCTCCATCCTGCTGTAAGGACCATTTGCTCTGAGCTCCACCTAAAACCAACATCTGCACGAAGCTCCATCTTGCTTACATCTTCTTATTGATCAGAGCTCCGTCTGCTCTGAGCACCATCTTGTTGAGAGCTCCATTTTGCTCCTCACTCAATCTTACACAGAGGAACATCAGCTCCAAGTTCAATCTTGCATGAAACTGCCTCTTTTCTGAGCTTAATCTGCTTGGAGCTCCATCTGCTCTGAGCTCCTATCACTCCAAGCTCCATCTAGCTCTGAGCTCTATCTTACACAGAGGAACATCAGCTCCAAGCTCAATCTTGCTTGGACATCCTTCTTGTCTGAGCTTGATCTGCTCAGAGCTTAACCTGCTCAGAGCTCCACCTGGTCTGAGCTCCATCTTGCTCAGAACTCCACCTGCTTTGAGCTCCTTCTTGCTCAGAACTCCATCTGCTGAGTTCTATCTTGCGCTGAGCTCCTATCACTCCAAGCTCCATTTCACTCTGAGAACCATCTGCTCTGAGCTCCATCTGCTTTGAGCTCCATCTGCTCAGAGCTCCATCTGTTCTGAGCTTTATCTTGCTCAGAGCTCCATCTGTTCAGAGCTCCATTGGCTCTGAGCTCTATCTTGCTCAAAACTCCATCTTGCTCAGAGCTCCATCTGCTCTGAGCTCCATCTTGCTCA